>NC_091181.1:20767394-20912394 GCF_040958095.1 Procambarus clarkii | reverse complement strand
CCCCGGGTCCTGACGTGGAGGATTCTGGGGCTGGGGAGGAGTTGACTTGGGGGACCCTTGGCCACACTGGTCCCTGCTTGGGTCTTTGGTACCCTCGTTGCGAGGCTTGTTGTTACAGGGGGAGGGGTTTTCCTTTCCCTCTCCCTGTACGATTTTGTTATGAGTTCGACTTCCCCAGGTTCGGGTCCGAGTTCCCTTGGGTTCTTTGGTTTCCTCCTTCTGGAGGTTTTTGGCTTCCTGCATTCCATCGAGGAAGGTGTAGGAGGCCCCTTGTGGCTTACCTCCTGCGAGACCCGGATTACGCCTCGGTAATGAAGCCTTCTTTTTAAGTTTAGCTTCTCTTTCTGGGGGGAGCCACTACGGCTCCCCGGAGCTATCCATAGCTGATATGGATACCCTAACTATTTTGCATCAGTCGATGTGGGTGGAGTTCTAGGCCTACCGGGGACCACGAGCCAGAACCTGGCCCCCTCAGAGAGGCACGGGGAGCAATGGCCCATAGAATTGCACATGTGATTTGGAGCATTCTATATCTGCCATCGACCAGGACAGGCACCCAGAAAGGTAAGCGCCACAAAACAAACCCCTATTCTGGTTAACAACAAAAATCGACAAACGAGTGGACAGAACTTCCCAGAAAAAGAACTAACAAATATGACGTCACACGAGCCGCGCCGCATGTCTGCGCAGCTCCCCCCTCCCCGGGAGGCGGAAGGGGCAGCCCCAGACCCCCGCGCTGGCGATCCCCGCCCCAGTTCCTTGGCCGATGGGATAGTGCATGGTCGTGTGGCTCCAGCTCCGGTCTTGTCTCAGTGCTGTGACTTGTTTGCAGTGCTGCTCTTACGGTGGTCGTGTGAGCTGGGAGTAGTATTCTCAGGTATTCGGGCTGCATGTGCTTAGGGTCACCTTCCCTGAGTGCCCTGTAAGTACCGCCCTTGGGGCTTGGGGTTACCTTCCACAAGTCACCTTGGGTCTACCTCTGTTGGCTTTTCGCTGCTTGGCATTTGGCCGCCCAGAGTGTTTTGGGTTTTTTCTCCCTTGTTTGCCTTGGGGTAAGTGGTAGTTATAGCACTGGTGGGGCGCAGGGTACTGCGTAGCTAGTTTTCACCTATGACAGTGGCCGGCTCTGTTCCCTCTGGGTACGTTGTCCACTTGTGTGGTTTTTCTTTTATATTTGTTTTTGCCTGGTAGGGGGGGTCTGCCTTGTGTTCCCCCCCCCTTATATTATGGTCGTTTGTGTGGTGGCACCCCCTGCTTCGCCCTCACGGGTGGACACGTCCCGTGGGTTCAGCTTTAGCAGTTTGCTTGGTAGTTTGGGGCGCCGGTTAGCAGTGCCCTGCCTGGGATAACCCTTAGCAGACCCAGTCTAGGGGCCCTGGATAACCCCCACGGGGGCTCTCGGGTCCGATAGTGGAGACCCTTGCGTCCCCTCTCGCTTTGTGCGAGTTGAGGGTTACTCTGTCCCTTTGTCTCAGGGTGACTCTCCTTGTTTTTGCCTCCGTCATGCTGCCTGTTGGGTTGGTGACACATTCGACCCGGAGTCCTGCGAGTTTTGTTGCTTGTTCGTGACTCCATTCACCCTGCTGATGAATTCCCGTGGGTGCAGGCAGCTTGCGCGTTGCGGGGTAGGTTGTTGCAACGTGCTCGGGTTTGTCGCTTCCCCGGACGCCCCGATGCTGCCCCGCTTTGTGTAGGGACCCAGACTTGGGGGTTTTGGTCGCTTTGGCCTTGGTTCCTTCCATGCCCCCCCTTGTTTTTTCCCCCTCCTGCTTCCGACCCCTACGCATCTGCAGGCTTCGGGGTCGGGGCGGGGTTAGAGGTTCTGAGACTTGGGCAGTTTCGGGGGTTGCCCCGTCCAGGGTAGCTGCGGAGGCATTCGAGTCTGTTCCTCAGGCGATGCTCCAGGGTCTGACCAGTGGGCCCCTTTTCTTCCAACTCTCTCAGCTGCCCCGGCTTTTTCTTGTGGGGCCGGGGCTTTGGAGGTCGACTCGGCCCCGGGGCCTGGTGTAGAGACTCCTGGGGTTGGGGAGGGGCGGCCATGGGGGGGCCTTGGGCTTCATTGCGCCCTGCCTGGATTTCCGTCCTTCTGAGCGGGGCTTACTGGGTCAAGGAGTGGGGTTTTCTTTTCCCCCTTCTGCGTACAATTTGGGCTTGGGTTCTGCTCCTCCCCGGGTTCGGTTCCGTGTCCCTGTGGTTTCTTCGGTTCCGTCTTCAGGAGGTTTTCGGTTACCCGCATCTCTTCGCCTGCGGTGAGATGCGTTTGTAGCCGGTTGGTGCTCCTTGTCGCCGGTTGGTGCTCCTTGTCGCCGGTTGGTGCTCCTTGTCGCCGGTTGGTACTCCTTGTCGCCGGTTGGGCTCCTTGTGGCTGGTTGGGCTCCTTGTAGCCGGTTGGGGTACTTCTTGCCTTGTTGGGCTCCTTCTCGCCTTGTTGGGGCTACTTCTCGCCTTGTTGGGCTACATTTCTTTCGTCATGGCATCATGGTCCTACAGCGCCTATGTTCTGCAGGTGAGTTGGTGCGGTCTGGCGTCTCCTTCGCATGCGCCGTGGGAGTTTGTTTTGGTTCCGGGCGGTGTGCACATGTGTTGGTGTTCTGCATCCATTTTCTCTTGGGGGGGGGGGCTTCGCCTCTCGCTCTTTTCTTTCTCCAATCCGTGCCCCGTTGCTTTCGGGGTGTTCTGGAGTGCCGCTGTGGGGAAGTCACAAGATTTTCCCTGCATTTTAAGATGGGGAGCCTCCTTCGCCACTCCCCTCCTCTTCAGCATGGGCGCCCTGGCCGCCTTCAGCGGCTACGTTTTCAAAGACTTGCGTCATGGCCCTTCAGCGCCTATGTTCTGCAGGTGAGTTGGTGCGGTCTAGCGTCTCCTTCGTCCTGACGCTGTTGTTATTTTTGGAAGTAGGAATGGGTGTACATACGTACTTGAGAACGTGGACCGTACGAACCGAGGTGCCTACTGCAGGGCTATTGGCCCATACAGGGCAGCTCTTGTTCTCACCACCTGATTCCTTCCTCGGTTCACGGGTGACTGCGGTTGGCCTCTTGGCCCTTCCGAGGCGGCTCCTGCCTGTACTCCTCCTGCCCCTCTCCTATGCTTGTCTAACCTTGCTTGAGTTTGGGGCCCCGTCTCCACCTTGTTCCACGGTGCAACGGTGGGGGTGCCTGTTCGGTGGTACGTTTTCCTGTGTTGAGGGTGTTTTGTGCTCGCCTCCTTGTGCTTGCAGGATTGGGTTCTGGCTCTTTGGTTCCGCCTCTCCCCTGTCGTTCGCCTGACGAGCGGATTCTGTGCTTCATGGGCGCTCTCGACTCTGCTCTTGGGGCTGTGAATGGGGTCAGCCCAAGTTGGGCTGCCTAATGTGTTCCTTCGATTGCCTGTTACACTGCACACGTTTCTTCTGCCGTCCCTGTGGCTCGGTTGGGTACTCGGTTTCCGCCTATGTCCCTTTGTGTGCCACTCGTGTTACGATTTATCTTTATCTTCCCTGTCGCTTCCTCGGGGAGTGTGGTGATGTTTTGATGTGGTTTTGGTACTGCAGCTGCGTGTAGGGGTTGGTTGTGGCATTTTGTTCGGCCCTTCCGTGCTCTGGGGCCCTCCTTCCTTGCTGGTCTTGCTGTGCCGGATCTGGTTTTTTCCATGTTCCTTGGATTCTCTGACCTGTCCTCGTTGTCCTCGCCTCGTTGTGCTGGCTGGGGATGAGCTTGGGATCTTCGTCTCGCCCCTCGCCTATCCTTCGGTTTTGGTTCAAGTTCCAGAGCCCAGTGGGCTCCCTTCCTTAGTGTTTTTCATGGCTGCCCCGGGGTTTTTCTTGACCCTGGGGCTTTGGGGGGACAGCTCGGCCCTGGGGCCTGCAGGGTGGGTTCCCGGGACTGGGGTGGGGCTAACGTGAGGGGCCTCAGGCCCCGTTGGTTCCCGCCAGGGTTTTTCTACCCCTCTGGGCGGGGCTTGCAATTTTGTGGAGTGGGGTTTTTCTGTTCCCCCTCTCCACATGTGCTTTTTGGGCGTCGGCCCCTCCCTGGGCTCGGTTTCCTTGTTCATTATACCCGTTGCTTCCGTCCTGTCGGTGTGTGCGTTTCTACGGTCTTTGCCCCTTTTTTCCGAGACAGGACTTCTCCGTCATGTCCCCCTCTTCTTGGGGTTCTGCATGACTTTTGGTCTCGGGTGCGACGGGGTTTTTGTGCCTTCGTCCTTTGTGTTTGCTTCTTTTTGTTCTCGATGGTTCGGGATGGTTTTGCTCCTTCCCGTTTTCTGGTACAGGCATACCTCAGAATGCGAGTTTAATCCGTTCCTGGAGACGCCTCGCCTTCCGAAAACTCGCATTCCGAAGTTAATTTCCCCATAAGAAATAAAGGGAAATGAATTAATCCGTTCCTGACTACCCCAAAAACCCCACATCAAACTAAATTTTTATACCTAATTCATCTAAATAAACCTACAAAAGTATGTTCCAGTTATTACTTACCTTACTGTCGAGTGCTGTAGGCGTATGGAAGATGGTGAGGAGGGGGGAGGAGGAGAGGAGTTAGTGTTTGGAAGGGGAGTCCCCTTCCATAATCACATCAGGCAGTGAGGACCTTTCTGGTGTGCTCTCCCTGGGACGTTTAACCTGAGTGCCACTAGGTCCTGGTTGAGGTTCACTGCTCGATTTCTTCACCAAATATTTGTCCATGAAAGCTTGCTTTTCCCTTCTTCGCAAGCTCTCTCTGTAGTAAGGCATCACACTGTCATTGAAAAGATTAAGACAACGGCCTACTACAGTTTTGTCTGGGTGAGTGTGTTCAATAGTTGTTTGAATCTCTTCCCACATCTGACACACCTTCTTCATTACTGCAGAAGGGACATTCGCTGGTGCTGTTGCCACCACCTCCTCCTCCACTGCAGAATCATTCGCTGCTGTGTTGGCTTCCTGTTCCTGTTGAAGGGCTAGGAGTTCTTCGGTGGTCAGTTCTTCGTTGTGTTCTTCCACCAACTCCTCCACATCATCACCATCCAATTCCAAGCCCATTTTCTGGCCTAGACTAACAATTTCCTCAACAATAGGCGCATCATTTATAGGCTCAAACCCCTCAAAGTCTAGTTCTCTCACACCTTCAGGCCACAATTTTCTCCAGCCAGAGATCAGGGTTCTTTGAGTCACTTCTTGCCAGGCTTTGTCAACGAGTTTTAAAGCACTAAAAATGTTAAAATGCTCTCTCCAGAACTCTTTGAGGGTGAGGTTTGTGGCTTCAGTCACTTCAAAACATTTCCGGAAAAGTGCCCTTTCATACAGTTTCTTAAAATTCGCTATGATTTTCTGGTCCATAGGCTGAATTAGAGGAGTGGTGTTAGGAGGAAGGAATTTAACTGTGAGGAATTTATTGCATTGAGGCATCAAATCATCTTCCAAGCCTGGAGGATGAGCAGGAGCATTGTCAAAGAGAAGCACGGCTCTGAGTGGCAATTGTTTCTCCTGCAGATATTTTTCTATGGCAGGGCACAGCACTTCATTCACCCACTCCGAAAAAATAAGCCTAGTCACCCATGCTTTTTTATTAGACTTCCACATCACAGACAAACGGGTTTTCTGCACATTATACTGTTTGAAAACCCTTGGATTTTCAGAATGATACACTAGCAAGGGTTTAATTTTTAAATCGCCACTCGCATTTGAACACAGCACAAGCGTAAACCTATCTTTCATAGGCTTGTGTCCAGGCAAGGATTTTTCCTCCTTGGTAATGTATGTCCTCTTAGGCATTCTTTTCCAAAACAGTCCTGTTTCGTCACAATTAAACACTTGTTGCGGTAGGTATCCCTCAGCCTCTGCAAACTCTTTAAATTTGTCAATAAATCGTCCAGCGGCTGGTTTGTCTGAGCTGGCTGCCTCCCCATGCCTTGTAACACTATGGATACCACTTCTCTTTCTAAATTTTTCAAACCAGCCCCTGCTTGCCTTAAACTCTTTCTTTTCTGCATCACTCGTTGCAGGGGTCTTCTTTAGAAGGTCTTCGTGCAACACCCTGGCTTTCTCAGAAATAATGGCCTCCGAAACACTATCACCCCTCAACTCCTTGTCGTGTATCCAAATTAATAACAACTTTTCCACTTCTTCAAGTATTTGTGGTCTTTGTGTCGTTAATGTTCTTACTCCTTTTGCCACATTAGCACTCATAATCTTATTTTTCTTCTTAAGTATAGTGCATATTGTTGATGTCGCTTTGTTGTACTGCCTACAAAGATCAACAACACGTGTACCGTTCTCATGCTTTCGAATGATCTCTTGTTTCTGCTCTATTGTCATCCTCACATGAGCTTTCTGGCCTTTATCCTTACCACTGGCTTTCTTGGGACTCATGGTGAGATATATAATAACAAATTGTATAGACAAATCACCAAAAATCCAACAAAACACTGAAAATTCACGACAAGAATTGATGTGGGGGTAGTCACTGCGCGCGAGACAATGGTGAACTGAGGGGCAGCGGGGCAGAGGGGCGACGATCGCCGAACGACCACACGCTAGGTCGGCTGTACGCGTATCAACAAACTCGCGTTCAAACTCGACTCCCGAAGTAACCATCGCCTTCCGAGACAAATTTTTGGAGTAAATACACCTCGCCTTCCGAAAATCTCGCATACAGGGACAATCGCATTCCGAGGTACCACTGTATGTCTGTCGTCGTTCGGTTGAGCTTCCCTCCGGTCCTTTCTAGGGCTTGTGGGTCCTATTCCAGGCAGCTTCTGGGTGTTTGGCCTTCTTGTTCTTTTGTTCATATATCTTCTCTTAGCGCTGTCTCAGCGCTGCTCGTTTTCATGGGGGCGATTTTGCTCCTCTTCATGAGTGTCTTTTCGCTCCTGCCCTTCTGCGGGATGTTGGTGCGGGGCGGCTCCTTATGCGGGTTCCTTCCCTGTCGGCTGCACTTGTGGTGGTGGACTTGCACACTTGTGGCATTTTGGTTTTGGTCCTGCGTTTCTTTTGCCTCCTAGGGCTGTCATAAGATTGGCTTGCGGAGGATGTAGAGGCGCTTGGGGCCGTTTCTGGGTCTGGCACCTTGGTTTCTGCTGCTAGCTTTCGGTATCGATGTTCCTTCTGCGTCGTTTCGCAGGCTGTCTCGTGTGTTGTTTCCCCTCCGGCCTGCTCATGCACTGCCTGTGCTGTCCTGGTCTTTAGACAGGGTGCTCTCCTGTTTTTCTTCTCCTTGGTTGTTGTGGCTCCTTCGGTTCAGGTTTGCTTTACTTCGGCTCTTTTTATGTTGGCATTGGCCTCTGGGGGTCGTGTGGCAGAGCTTCATGCTCTTCTCAGGCGCAGTGGTTTTTGGCTCCTATGGTCGTGGTCATAGGTTTCTTCGTCTGCAGTCGTTCTCCCTTTTTCTGGCTTATGATGTGCCTGCTGCTTCCGGAAGGGTCCTTGGGTTGTTGTCTCGACTTCGTGTTGAGGAGTGGTGCACCGACCGCCTCCCGGGTATGTCCCCTTGTTTTCTTAGGTAGTCTTTGGTGAAGTAGCTCCGGGGAGACGTAGGGGCTCCCCCCCAGAAAACCAGCGTTGAATGTAATGAAACACCATTTTCTGGGTGAGTCCTGGAGGCTCCCCAGCACCCTCCCGCCCTCCGGTCGGCGTTTTTTTCGCGGTTTTTGATATCCAGCCTCAGAACTGGGGCGGGGATCGCCGGCTCGGGGGTCTGGGGCTCCCCCCTTCCCCATCCCGGGGAGGGGAGAGCTGTGTAGCCATACAGCACGGCTCGTGTGACGTCATGTTTGTTAGTTCGTTTTTCTGGGAAGTTCTGTCCACTCGTTTGTCGATTTTTGTTGTTAACCAGAATTGGGGTTTGTTTTGTGGCGCTTACCTTTCTGGGTGCCTGTCCCGGTCAATGGCAGATATAGAATGCTCCAAATCACATGTGCAATTCTATGGGCCATTGCTCCCCATGCCTCTCTGAGGGGGCCAGGTTCTGGCTCGTGGTCCCCGGTAGGCCTAGAACTCCACCCACATCGACTGATGCAAAATAGTTAGGCTATCCATATCAGCCATGGATAGCTCCGGGGAGCCTCCGGGACTCACCCAGAAAATGGCGTTTCATTACATTCAACGCTGTTTTTTCTTTATTGGGTTTGTTACAAGGTGCCGGAGTCTTCCTGGCTGGCAGACTACCTTTTCTTATTTGCTGGGCTTGGCATTCGTCCTGTTGGAATGCGCACTTGAATGGCGAGAGTTGCCTACAGTCGTTTAGGTTTTCCTGTGGGGGGGGGGGGGAGTTGGAGCACCTCAAAGCGTGCTTGTTCGCTCCCGTCCTTCCTTATGATGTCGGCCAGGTGCGGCCTCATGTGCAGGTTCCCTCCCTTTCGGCATCCTTGGTGGCTGAGGATTTGTGGGGACTTGGCTTCGGTCTTGCGCTTCTTTTCCCTGCTGGAGCTGTCTTCAGATTGTCTCGTGCTGGGTGTGGAGAAGCTGGGTTCCAGGCCAGGGTCTGGTGTGCTTGCTTCAGCAGCTCGGGCGCTGGCTGCTTTGGTGAAGCTGTATGCGCTGTTCTGAGGGAGGTGGTATCTGTTCTTCGCTTCTCGCCTCGCGGGCTGACAGGCGGTGCTCGTCCAAATTTTGGAATCATCTTGGGCCCTAGCTCCTAGATTTTCATCGCCTTTTTTATCCGTTGCTGTTTGCAGAGTCTGTGGTGGTGCTTTTTCTGCAGGCGGCTTCGTCTAGTTGACAGCCTTTGTTGGACTTGTAGGTTCTCCGGGGGGGGGGGGGGGCATTGAGGTTCGGCCTGGAAGGGTCGTGCCAAGTCTCGTTGTTCCTTCAGTCGTCGTAGGCCAGTAGTGCCAGATTCGGGACCAGCACCTCCTCTGGAGCCGTCGGTGTCTGGTCGGCGCAGTGATCGCTCTTAGCGCGGTTGGCGTCTCTTAGAGGTCGTCGGCCCTTTTGCTGGTTGCCCTGTTGATGGGGTGATAGGGAGGGGGTGGGTAGACTTGTGCTGTTTGCTCTCGCCTGGTCCCACAATTCGTGGACACTTTGGGTCGTTTCCTCTGACCTGTGGTGGCATTGTCATTTCGACTTAGGTGTGGTCGAAATGACAACGTCCCGCAGGTGAGTTTCCCACCTGTTTTCAGTTCCGAAACGGGACTGTGCGGATCTGTGATTCATACTGGGCTTGTCTAGTCTAAATCCCTGAGACTTTTGCCCCTCCTTTCAGATGACCACTCTGTCTCAGGTCCGGCTGCTTTTGGTCCAGGGTGCCTGGATGGTATCTCTGGACCTCCGGGACACGTATTGGTTTTATAATTTTATTGTGCATGTCCCAATTCATCCGGGATTTAGTGACTGGCTCGGTTTTGTCGTGGGGCGAGAAGCTTACCACTTTTGTTGCCTTCCATTCGGCTTTAATCTGGCACCTCGAGTGTTCACATGCCTTACTGGGTCATGGTGACCTGTTTGCTTCTGTTAGGGGTTCGGGTTCTGACTTACCTCGACGACTGGCTGGTGTAGGCTCCCAGCCAGTCTGCGTGTCTTCTCGCCAGGGATATGGTTCTTTCCCAGCTCGCCGGGTTCGGGTTCATGGTGAACTGGAGGAAGTCCCTTTTGGTTCCCTCTCAGGTTTGGACTTTGCTGGGTCTGGTGTGGGACTCTCGGACCGCTTACTTGTCTCTCCCTCCTGCGATGCTGTTGCGGCTGCGGTCCCACCTCCGGCTGTTTTTGGAGGGCACCCGGGTCACACGTCAGTTGTTTGAGCGGCTGTGCAGGAGCCTAAACTTGGACAAATGCTTTTTTGAGGTGGAGGGTAAGGAGGATGGTTCGGCCCCTGGTCCTTGTGTGGGGGTTCCCGGGTTCCGGGTTCCCTTGGGTAATTCGGTCCTTTCCTTCTGGAGGTTTTCGGCATCCCGCCCCATTAGGTGCGGGAGGCCATTGTAATTACCTAAGTGTAGTTACAGGATGAGAGCTACGCTCGTGGTGTCCCGTCTTCCCAGCACTCTGTCATATAACGCTTTGAAACTACTGATGGTCTTGGCCTCCACCACCTTCTCACTTAACTTGTTCCAACCGTCTACCACTCTATTTGCGAAGGTGAATTTTCTTATATTTCTTCGGCATCTGTGTTTAGCTAGTTTAAATCTATGACCTCTTGTTCTTGAAGTGCCAGGTCTCAGGAAATCTTCCCTATCAATTTTAGCAATTCCTGTTACTATTTTGTATGTAGTGATCATATCACCTCTTTTTTCTTCTGTCTTCTAGTTTTGGCATGTTTAACCCTTAACATGCTCGGGGTCTAATATCCTGCTATCCACACAGGCGCATGTCATTTTGAAAAAAAAAAAAATTATTTTTTTTTGCTAATCTGTTAAGTTCTGTTCACTGATCACGGGAAAAATAAAAAAAAAATTCTATTGTACTTACTTTTGTTGCAATAGAGCCGAGAAGCTCTGCGATGACGTCACAATCTGCATGGTCGCTCATGCAGTACACGCCCGGGAGATGTTGCGCGCGGTCCTCAAACAGCCAGAGTTGCCACAAATATATTTTCGCGCTATTTATTTACAATGTCTAAGCGCATTTTATCTAATTTTTTTTCACTAATTGTGTTTCAAATACTGTTTGAACATATTTTGTATCAATAATTGTTGCATATTTGAGTATACACAGGCGCACACAAATGTTTTCAATTACGGCAATATAATATGTCATTACAGTCTATTATATTATATGTTCTGCTTATATGTTTACATATTTACACACTCGCACACGCTATACACACTTTGAAGCACACTTAGAAGATTTCTAGACTGTGGTAGTCATTGAAGCAGTCGACAGCACATAATGGGATACCACACGTTTCACACCATGTTTGCACAAGCTTCCGTTTCTTGTCTCTACGTGTCGTTGTTTTACACACCAAGCAATCACGTTGGGCTATTGCACGCTTCACACCAGGTGGCAAATACTTAAGTTTGTGTGCTAGGAAGCCTTCAGTGTGAGCGAGGCGTGGAGTACCAGCATGCTGCAACAGTGGGTTTATGATGGGCCGCTGAATACCTGGGACATCTTTTGCAAACTTTCCTAATAACTGTATTGCAGCATCAAATACAAAGTCACGGAAAGTGGGCTTACGTCCAGTTCTCACAAGGTACATGTTGAAACAGTTCAGCATGCTCATGTCCACAAGATGGAAGAACACTTTTTTCGTCCACCTACATGTCTTCCGCACACACTCTGCAGTGCCAATCATCATGTCTGATTTATCAATCAACCGCATGTTGATATTATAGTCTAAAACACAGTCTGGCTTATATAGTGGTGCGTTTGTTTTATGGCTCACTTTCCCACTGTTCACCATTGTTCCATCATGAATTGTTGTCAACAAGTTCACCTCTCTTTTGTCTTTCCACCGAACTGACAGAATGTTATCACTTTTCCTTCTCTGACACTCACCAACTGCAATGTCGTTGTCAAACACAGGCATTTCCCTTCGTTGTGGCTTTACTGTACCAACCAATCCGGTTCTATTTTCTAGCAAGAACCGAGCTAGCAAGGGACTTGTATAGTAATTATCTGTGTATAAAATGTGTCCCTTGTTCATCCACGGAGCCATGATGGTCTTCACTACACTCCCCGAGAATCCATGTTCGTCGTTACCGGGAATGTCTACATCACTAGCCGAGTACAGAATCATGTGTAACACGTATCCTGTCTCACAATCACAAAGAACAAAAAATTTCAGGCCAAATCGGTTTCGTTTTGAGGGAATGTACTGTTTGAATGGAACACGTCCCTTGAAAAGTATGAGAGATTCATCAACCACCAGCTTCTGTGCTGGTACGTAAAAATCTCTGAATTTTCCAATAACATCGTTCATGTAGTGCCTCACTCGCCACAGTCTATCATCAGGTGTTCGGTCCTGAACACTTCCAAAATGTAGACACCTGAGGAGTATCTGAAACCTGTCTCGTGACATATATTTCCCGAATAAAGGTGTTGGTATTGTCTTGTCCTTGCTCCAATAGTCATTTATTGCATGTTTGTGACAGTGCTTCATGAACAAACAGAGTGCCAAAAACACATACATTTCCGCCACTGTGGTATTTTTCCAACGCTGCAGTCGTGAAAATTCTGTGATTTCCCTCTCAATCAGGTAAGCAGCATGCAGGTTCGTTTGGTGTACAATGTATTCCATGAGTGGTTCATCATAGAATGCTGTAAAATATTCCATCTCAGCCATGTCCTCACCTTGATTAGGGAAAAGGTTTGTAATCCCTACATCTTTATCGTCAAAGTGAGGAATATTAGGAATAAAATCGTCACCATCACTCCACTCAAGTACACCAGGCGTCCTGCGAGATGCAGAGGAAAGACGGCGAGGAAGCGATGCATACCGGCGACCAGGAGCTGAATACCGTCTGCGAGAAGCACGGCGGCTACGTGCACGTGAGGTGGGTGCACGTGAACACGAGGGTCTTGGTGCCTCATGTGGTGCCATGCGGTGGCGCTTGGCTGGGCGAGATGCTGCTGACGCGACAATTTCTCGCCCAGTTACACCACTGGTACCAGCCACAGGCTCAATAAAACTTTGATCTGAGTCACTAAACCCAGAAAAGGAGTCACCTCCCTCTGACTCGTCACCCTCAAACAGAAAATATCCACAGGAACTGTGAGGTCGTGGTAGAATTGGGGTAGAAAATGGGCGAGGAGGCATGGGAGAGCGTATAGGCCTCGTCATGGCATGGCGGTCATTCTCACTTTCACTGCTGCTGCTACTATCTCCCGACAACTGTGTATAATCCTCATCGTTGTCTGAATCGTCAAACACACTTTCTTCACCTTCAGAGAATAATTCGTGGGCTATTTGCTCTGGGGTGAGGGACTGAGTGATGCGTGCTCGTGAGGCGTTTGACCGTGCGCTCGCCATGGTGACTCTCGCTAAACTGAGGCCTCCCATGCCATCGGAGCGTGAGCTGGATTTTTTTTCAAAATGGCCGCTGTTTACTAGAGCCCCTGGGCAGCGTATGGGACCCCCAGCTACACCGCGGGCCATTCAAATCGTGCGCGGTAGCCATACACTTCATATGAAGTGAAGCGCAGTTGACTGGTAAAACGATTTACACTTCATATGAAGTGATGCGCACTTTAACCCTTAACATGCTCGGGGTCTAATATCCTGCTATCCACACAGGCGCATGTCATTTTGAAAAAAAAAAATTTTTTTTTTTTTGCTAATCTGTTAAGTTCTGTTCACTGATCACGGGAAAAATAAAAAAAAAAATTCTATTGTACTTACTTTTGTTGCAATAGAGCCGAGAAGCTCTGCGATGACGTCACAATCTGCATGGTCGCTCATGCAGTACACGCCCGGGAGATGTTGCGCGCGGTCCTCAAACAGCCAGAGTTGCCACAAATATATTTTCGCGCTATTTATTTACAATGTCTAAGCGCATTTTATCTAATTTTTTTTCACTAATTGTGTTTCAAATACTGTTTGAACATATTTTGTATCAATAATTGTTGCATATTTGAGTATACACAGGCGCACACAAATGTTTTCAATTACGGCAATATAATATGTCATTACAGTCTATTATATTATATGTTCTGCTTACATATTTACACACTCGCACACGCTATACACACTTTGAAGCACACTTAGAAGATTTCTAGACTGTGGTAGTCATTGAAGCAGTCGACAGCACATAATGGGATACCACACGTTTCACACCATGTTTGCACAAGCTTCCGTTTCTTGTCTCTACGTGTCGTTGTTTTACACACCAAGCAATCACGTTGGGCTATTGCACGCTTCACACCAGGTGGCAAATACTTAAGTTTGTGTGCTAGGAAGCCTTCAGTGTGAGCGAGGCGTGGAGTACCAGCATGCTGCAACAGTGGGTTTATGATGGGCCGCTGAATACCTGGGACATCTTTTGCAAACTTTCCTAATAACTGTATTGCAGCATCAAATACAAAGTCACGGAAAGTGGGCTTACGTCCAGTTCTCACAAGGTACATGTTGAAACAGTTCAGCATGCTCATGTCCACAAGATGGAAGAACACTTTTTTCGTCCACCTACATGTCTTCCGCACACACTCTGCAGTGCCAATCATCATGTCTGATTTATCAATCAACCGCATGTTGATATTATAGTCTAAAACACAGTCTGGCTTATATAGTGGTGCGTTTGTTTTATGGCTCACTTTCCCACTGTTCACCATTGTTCCATCATGAATTGTTGTCAACAAGTTCACCTCTCTTTTGTCTTTCCACCGAACTGACAGAATGTTATCACTTTTCCTTCTCTGACACTCACCAACTGCAATGTCGTTGTCAAACACAGGCATTTCCCTTCGTTGTGGCTTTACTGTACCAACCAATCCGGTTCTATTTTCTAGCAAGAACCGAGCTAGCAAGGGACTTGTATAGTAATTATCTGTGTATAAAATGTGTCCCTTGTTCATCCACGGAGCCATGATGGTCTTCACTACACTCCCCGAGAATCCATGTTCGTCGTTACCGGGAATGTCTACATCACTAGCCGAGTACAGAATCATGTGTAACACGTATCCTGTCTCACAATCACAAAGAACAAAAAATTTCAGGCCAAATCGGTTTCGTTTTGAGGGAATGTACTGTTTGAATGGAACACGTCCCTTGAAAAGTATGAGAGATTCATCAACCACCAGCTTCTGTGCTGGTACGTAAAAATCTCTGAATTTTCCAATAACATCGTTCATGTAGTGCCTCACTCGCCACAGTCTATCATCAGGTGTTCGGTCCTGAACACTTCCAAAATGTAGACACCTGAGGAGTATCTGAAACCTGTCTCGTGACATATATTTCCCGAATAAAGGTGTTGGTATTGTCTTGTCCTTGCTCCAATAGTCATTTATTGCATGTTTGTGACAGTGCTTCATCAACAAACAGAGTGCCAAAAACATACATTTCCGCCACTGTGGTATTTTTCCAACGCTGCAGTCGTGAAAATTCTGTGATTTCCCTCTCAATCAGGTAAGCAGCATGCAGGTTCGTTTGGTGTACAATGTATTCCATGAGTGGTTCATCATAGAATGCTGTAAAATATTCCATCTCAGCCATGTCCTCACCTTGATTAGGGAAAAGGTTTGTAATCCCTACATCTTTATCGTCAAAGTGAGGAATATTAGGAATAAAATCGTCACCATCACTCCACTCAAGTACACCAGGCGTCCTGCGAGATGCAGAGGAAAGATGGCGAGGAAGCGATGCATACCGGCGACCAGGAGCTGAATACCGTCTGCGAGAAGCACGGCGGCTACGTGCACGTGAGGTGGGTGCACGTGAACACGAGGGTCTTGGTGCCATGCGGTGGCGCTTGGCTGGGCGAGATGCTGCTGACGCGACAATTTCTCGCCCAGTTACACCACTGGTACCAGCCACAGGCTCAATAAAACTTTGATCTGAGTCACTAAACCCAGAAAAGGAGTCACCTCCCTCTGACTCGTCAACCTCAAACAGAAAATATCCACAGGAACTGTGAGGTCGTGGTAGAATTGGGGTAGAAAATGGGCGAGGAGGCATAGGAGAGCGTATAGGCCTCGCCATGGCATGGCGGTCATTCTCACTTTCACTGCTGCTGCTACTATCTCCCGACAACTGTGTATAATCCTCATCGTTGTCTGAATCGTCAAACACACTTTCTTCACCTTCAGAGAATAATTCGTGGGCTATTTGCTCTGGGGTGAGGGACTGAGTGATGCGTGCTCGTGAGGCGTTTGACCGTGCGCTCGCCATGGTGACTCTCGCTAAACTGAGGCCTCCCATGCCATCGGAGCGTGAGCTGGATTTTTTTTCAAAATGGCCGCTGTTTACTAGAGCCCCTGGGCAGCGTATGGAACCCCCCAGCTACACCGCGGGCCATTCAAATCGTGCGCGGTACCCATACACTTCATATGAAGTGAAGCGCAGTTGACTGGTAAAACGATTTACACTTCATATGAAGTGATGCGCACTTTAAGGGTTAAGGGTTAATGCTTCTAACCTCTCCTCGTAGCTCTTACCCTTCAGTTCTGGGAGCCAGTTAGTAGCATGTCTTTGCACCTTTTCCAGTTTGTTGATGTGCTTCTTAAGATATGGGCACCACACAACAGCTGCATATTCTAGCTTTGGCCTAACAAAAGTCATGAACAATTTCTTTAGTATATCGCCATCCATGTATTTAAATGCAATTCTGAAGTTAGAAAGCATAGCATAGGCTCCTTGCACAATATTCTATATGTGGTCCTCAGGTGATAGTTTTCTATCTAGAACCACCCCTAGATCTCTTTATCAGAATTCTTTAAAGATTTCTCACATAATATATAGGTTGTGTGGGGTCTATGTTCTCCTATTCCACATTCCATAGCATGACATTTATTAACATTAAATTCCATTTGCCAAGTGGTGCTCCATCTACTTATTTTGTCCAGGTCTTCTTGAAGGGCATGGCAATCATCTAAATTTCTTATCCTTCCTATAACTCTATGTTACCTATCGTTCGTTACGGCTCGTGACCCTACAACAGCCAACTTTAAAAAAAGGTCTAGGGTTACTAAAACTGCTGTTCACAAGAGAGGGTCACCAGTGTAACCCCTTAATGAGTAATGAGCACTTTGTTAAAATTTTCCTTTAGGACTGAAGGAATACATATAAAATTTATATATATATATATTCAACATAAATCTCAATAGCATATATAAATACAGATGTTTACTTTATCACAAATATATCAAATTAAAATATTACTGTCTCTCCCAGAAATTAATATAATATTATTATAGGTATGGTTATGACAGAACAATAATGTACAACTTAACACCACAAGATGTTAACTCTCTGGTTCCGTTACAGCTACTCGGCTGTCGCTACCCATAATCCTCTCCTCCTCTGCCTCATCCAGGATGAGGGATGGAAACTAAAGACTTTTTAATATTTAAAACTAATTGAACAACCACTTGTTCTCAAAACACATAAGAATGCAAATTTAATATAATAGTTACTTACAAAATATATAAGTACAATGCCACCTGCTTAATTACAGTAAATAAACAATTATATAAACTTAGTAAAAGTGACATCTGGAACTCCCAAACTGAACAGGTCCAGCAATTCTAATTTCCCGAATCTAACAGGTATTAGACGTGTGAAGAGCCACCGCTCCTGTCCCCACTGACATTGCCACACCACACGATAATTTACAAAAACACAATGTGTGTACATATACAGCCAATAATATATTGGAACAAAATAAGTTTATTAAATTTATATACGTATCCAGCTAGGAGTACGTAACACTTCCACCTCCAAGAAAAAAAATGCAATGGATTGAAGATCAATGGCATTTTTTCAAAGTAAAACGTATGACACTTGAGATTTATGGTATTAATTACACCAAACATGTAAAAGTAATAAGAACACATTTCTGGACAAAAATGAAAACACTCCCAATATATTCTTACATGAAACTCAGAAATTACAGTCTTATGAATATGTTCTACATATGTGTCACTGGAGTATGCAAATTTATCTCTCCAGGGCACTATCTCCTTTATTTCACTTTGTTTCAGATCATATTTCACACACTTATCAACAACATTATCATGAATAGAATTGTCAATAGAGGTAGCTGCTTTCACACAGTTATCACGGCAATTTATCTTTCTATCTGTTCCTACTATTTCTCTAAGATCAGTCCCATATTTCCATGTGATTCCTTTTCCACATGGTGAATTTTTCCAAGACAGACTCCATTTTCCATTGCTCCCCTTTTCTGGAGCTGAACTGCTTAATTGAAGCTGACTGGATGTTGAGTAGATTTGGGACTTCTCCTGGGTATGCTCTGACAAAGACATCTGCTCTTCATCACTCTTGATCCTCTGTGGAACACATACTCTTGCCCAATGGATACTAAAATTAGAGAAATTAGCATTAAACCTCACAATTATGTATAAATCTTTCCCATTCATAGAACCTTCCGAAACACAACACACCGACTTAGCAACCCTTTGACCTTCAAACCAAGAAATACAACCCAAGATAAGTGCAAAGACTACCTGATCGAACTGACTCAGATGATCCATAAGGAACACAGAAATCAATTTCCTCATAACTCTGTCATAACGATCAGTGAAAGAAAACAGGCATATGCCTAGGCACCATATCTCAATCATAACTCCGAAGACAAGTTCACACCCCCTGATGGTGGACTTGAACCCAACACACACTTTCATCAACCTTCTAGTCTTCCAAAAGACTAAATAAAACATGCCGAAAATTTTACAACCCTCACCATCACTTCCCAAGTGATTTACGTCTGATGACAAACAATCAACCAAGAAGTTTAAGGGTTTTAACATCTTGAAGATGCACAGCAGATTTCCTGGGAAACACCCAAGGACAATCTGAAACCCTTCACAATGATTAACACTAGGTAGGATAACCTTATCCCCCAACTTGAAATACACACCTGGAGCCTCAAACATCTGCTCCCCAGTATGAATAAATCCTTCACCACCAATATGACTCTGAAAGTCAACTCCAATATGACTCTGAAAGTCAACACCACACTTGAGTGGAACATACACTTTCATCACTCATGCATCAAAATAACCTGGATCTGAATATAGAGACACTGCTCTAGTATAACTCACCACTTCCTCAGAATAACTGGTTGCACAACCTACTTGAGTAAACTCTCTCTGCTCAACCACAAGGCTGGACAAAGATGTCCCACAGTCCATTACTTCACAAGAAAATGGCTCCTGCAGAATAAAAGTAGATTTCAACATCCTACACACACACACACTAACTCATTTTACACAATGAGAAATACTTACTCCACATGGAATAAGAATCACAACCCGCAAATCTCCACAACTTAGATCCATATGCTACTTTACCACTCTTAATGGTTTTACCAAAATTTCCTCCCATGACTTCTGGAGCTGCTCGGAGTACTGTCTGCTCACAATCAATAACACTACCAAGTTGGGTCACATCCTCACAGACAACTAAAGAGGGAGGCTCAATGGGTCTCCATCTACTCAACAGAAGCTGATCCTCTGGCTGCTTTCTCACACTCTCCAGAACTGGATCTACAGTACAGACTGTCTCCTTGCTTCTTTCTGAAATCTTAGGGTCAGCTCTACTCAATGCACATAAATTAAGGGAATTTGAAACGAGCGGGCAAGTAACAGGTAGTTTGATCTCCTCCCCTATACTATCACCTTGACTAGGGTGAGGCGGGGCCTCTACAACAGACTTACTCTCGACAACTGATTCTAAACTTGGAGTGAGCGGGAATACTTCTGCCAACCCGACATCTTGTCCTAAACCATTCACTTGGCTGGAATACAATAGAGTCGTGGCTTTTAAGTTTCTCTCAACTCCTGGCACAACGTTCGTAGTGAGCGGGCAAGACAATGGTACAGGGACATCCTTTCCCAATTTATTGGAATAAAGCAGAGTCATAGTATCAGGCTTACTCTCAACAACTAAGTTGGCCACACAGGAATCTGGAACAACCACATCCCACTTCTCCACTGAAGGGGTACTGGTTACTGGAACAAATGCTTGAGTAACAACATTAGAACTGACAACTGGATTTATAATAGTACTGACATCAGCACAGGTAGAATGGACAAAACCATCTTCTACAACAGGTTGTTCATTCATGGAACTAACTTCAGCACAGGCAGAATAAACATGGTCTGCAACTGGCTGTTTACACAAACGGAGATCAATCTCACCCACAACATGATTTATGGCCACATCATTACCCAATATAACATCCACACCTGGGATGGGCAACTGTGTACTAACACCCACAGTGCATAAACTTGGTGTAATGGTGGATCTGAAATTAATGTCTATTAGAGGTACAGTTTTACATCCTGCAACACTCTGAAGAACAACAAACTTTCCAGTCTCTCTCTTTTCAACATCAGAAAGAATACTGGATGAAATTATGGTTTGGGAAGCACCTGTATCACGAAGAATAACCACTGGCTTCCACTTCCCATTAATACACAAAACTTCACCTGAAGACATATATGGTGAATACTGTTTCACCCAATTGGGGTTTACAGTTTCATGTTTATTAGTAAATTTATTTTGCACACCTCTACAATAAATGAGACCAGTTGGTCGTAACTCAGGGTGCAATATAAAACAGGAATTAATTCCATGGCCTTTTCTCTTACAATGGGAACAGGACCTTACAATGGACACACCTGTGGAACCATCTGTAGGTTTAGAAGTAACATTACTAGGCTTAGATGATCCTGGCAATGGAGTAACATGGTTAGGTTTTGTAAGAGAAGAGCTCATGGGAGTAACTGGAGCACTAGGACTGGATGGATTCTGATAAGGAGTTCGGTGAGCATTATAATTTACTCTACGACTAGACTTAGGTGAAGTGGCCATAAACTGGGCCTTAGTCAACAACTCATGCTCATCCGCGAGCTTTGACAGCTCATAAATGTCTGTTTACCTCCTGCGTGACCCAGATTACACCTCAATAATAGATCTTTCCTCTTTTGAGTTCGGTTCTTCCTTTCCTTACTGGGTGCGTTACGAGATTCCGGAATCATCTTGCTTGGCAGACTGTCCTATCTTTTCATTGGGGGCGTGGCATACGTTACTGTCGGTCCCGCACGCTTGAGTGGCGAGAGGTTGTTACGGTTGTTCAGGTTTACCGAGGGAGCGAGTTTGAACTCTTCAATGAGTGTTCGTTTGCCCTTGCCCTTCCTCAGAATGTCGGTCTGGTGCAGCTTCACATGGGGGTGTTCCCTCCCTGTCGGTTGTCCTGGTAGCTGAGAACTTTCGCACCCGTGGCCGTTTGGCTTCGGTTTTGTGTTTCTTTTTCCTTCTCGAGCTGTCTTCGAACTGGCTTGAGGGGGACGTTGAGGCTCTGTGGGCTGATCCTGGTTCTCCCCCCCTCCCTCACTACTTCTCTCCCTTCCTGCCTTCCTCCTAGCATCTCTCCCTCTCTCACTGCCTCCCCCTCCGTCACTGCCTCCCTCCCTCCCCCTCTCACTAATTCTCCCCCTCTCTCACTTACTGCCTCCTACCTAAGCTCCCAAATCCACCCACCCACCAGTCGGCATCACTGATGCAATACATGCATTTGGAGCCGACATGGTGCACAGCTGTTCCTTGATTGTGCAGGTATGTAAAACAGTCACAAAATGAACACTCACAGCCTCATGACAAATCAAAACAATAGGAACAATAGGCTGTGAATCTGTGACATCACAGGGTAGAAGGCACTCTACAGTGGTGACGCCCAACATGGTCAGTGGGCAAACTAGACCATCTCCCACCCACCACCTCTGGCCAACACGAGGCTTGGTGGACCACTTCCTCACCCGAACTTGGCTCATGTAGGGTAACCCCAACCCTGGCCGGCGCGAGGCTAGGCGAGCCACTTCCTACCCGAACTTAGTTCATGTAGCGTGACTCCCC
Source organism: Procambarus clarkii (assembly GCF_040958095.1). Taxonomy (NCBI): domain Eukaryota; kingdom Metazoa; phylum Arthropoda; class Malacostraca; order Decapoda; family Cambaridae; genus Procambarus; species Procambarus clarkii. Next base: position 20,890,969 of record NC_091181.1, on the reverse strand, counting down.
AAGCCCAATTGGGAAACTGGAACTATCGGATAACTCAGGTTCACAAACCATGTGGTCCTCTGTACCACAGGGTTCAATTCTTGAACCAGTAATGTTCATTGTCTACATAAACGATCTACCAGATGGAATACAGAATTATATGAACATGTTTGCTGATGATGCTAAGATAATAGGGACAATAAGAAACTTAGATAATTTTCATCTAAGTTTCATTCAAGAAGACCTGGACAAAATAAGTATGGAGCACCACTTACCAAATGGATTTTAATGTGAATAAATGCCATGTTATGGAATGTGGAATAGGAAAACATAGACCCCACACAATATATAAATTATGTGAGAAATCTTTAAATAAATTCTGATAAAGAAAGACGTCTAGAGGGTGGTTGCAGATAGAAAATTATCACCTGAGGTCCACATAAAGAACATTGTGCGAGAAGCCTATGCTACACTTTCTAATTTCAGAATTGCCTTTTAAATACATGGATGGTGAAATGCTAAAGAAATTGTTCACAATTTTTGTCAGTCCAAAGCTGGAATATGCAGTATTTGTATGGTGCCTATATCTTAAGAAGCACATCAACAAACTGTAAAAAGTGCAAAGACCTACAACTAAATGGATCCCAGAACTGAAGGACAAGAGCTATGAGGAGAGGTTAGTGGCATTTAATATGCCAAATTTAGAAAATAGAAAAAAAGAGGCGATATGATGGTTATCTTGAGAGGGTTTCGGGACTCTAGTGTCCCCGCGGCCCGGTCCTCGACCAGGCCTCCACACCCAGGAAGCAGCCCATGACAGCTGACTAACAACCAGGTACCTATTTTTACTGCTAGGTAAAAGGGGCATAGGGTGAAAGAAACTCTGCCCATTGTTTCTCGCCGGCGCCCGGGATCGAACCCGGGACCGCAGGATCACAAGTCCAGCGTGCTGTCCGCTTGGCCGACCAGCTCCCTATATACTATATACAAAATATACAAATCCCTATATACTCCCTGATCACTATATACAAAATAGTAATCAAAATCGATAAAATTGATTGGGAAGAATTCCTGAGACCTGGATCTTTTGAGAACAAGAGGTCATAGATTTAAACTAACTAAACAAAGTGGCCCAAGAAATATATGAGCAAATTCATTTTCGCGAACAGAGTGGTAAACAGAATGGAACACATTGAGAAAGTGGTGAATGCCAAAACCCATCAGTAATTTCAAAGCATTATCTGACAAAGAGTACTGGGAAGACGGGACACCACAAGTGTAGCTCTCATCCTGTAACTGCACTTAGGTAAAGTACACTTAGGTAAGTAAACATTATATATAACTATATAATTTTATGCACCATTATGAACTTCTAAGTGTTTCTGGTGAATGTAATACCCTTATAATGGGTTTTAAGAGTTCAGCCTAGTCCCTACATTGTTTACATGAAGTTATAACACCACACATTGAATATCGTATTTTCTTTGTATTGTGAATGTTTTTTAACATTTTTTTTTTCAAGAGTAATGATGCATTGGGTTGTCAATAATATTATTTGTATCATAAGATGTGTAGAATATTAGTACAGTGGTACCTTGCATAACGATCGCCCCACAAGGCGAATATTTTGGGTAACGACTGGCCCGATCGGCGAGAAATCGTCCCATATGACGAACGCTCGTTTGTGTAACGTCAACACCACATGGTGGGGTCACGCCGCTACTGTCGACAGTGTTGTATTGGTGTCTCACACGACCAGTATCCGTCTGTATCGCTCCACACACAATTCTGATATTCGTGTTGTTTTTTTTTGTGGTTTTGTGACTACAATTCTGAATGCACGATGTCGTCCAAGAAGCAGCCTGCGAAAGCAGGAGTTTGCAAGGGGAAGAAAGAGGCAATCACTGTGGAAGTGAAGAAAGAGATCATAGCAAAGCACGAGCGTGGTATTCGTGTGGTTGATCTTGCCAGGGAGTATGGCAGGGCTCCCTCAACAATATCCACCATACTGAAGGGCAAGGATAAATATAAGACGCTTGACGTGGCCAAAGGAGTTAGCAAGCTCACCAGCAAACGTCCAAAACTCCTGGAAGATGTGGAACGGCTACTGCTGGTGTGGATGAATGAACGACAATTGCATGGCGATTGTGTCTCTGAAGCTATCGTTTGCGCTAAGGCTAGGATGCTGTATGTGGACCTTGTCAGGAAGATACCAGGTGCGTCGTCTGAAGATGAGGAGGTATTTAGGGCAAGCCGTGGCTGGTTTGAGAACTTTAAGAAAAGGAGTGGTATACACAGTGTTGTGCGACATGGGGAGGCTGCCAGCTCTGATAAAGGTGCTGCTGAGGCTTTTGTGCCAGAGTTCCAGAAATTTGTTGATCAGGAGCAGTTTCTGCCACAACAAGTTTTCAATTGTGATGAGACCGGCCTTTTTTGGAAAAAACTGACGAAGAGGACCTACATCACGCAAGAGGAACAATCATTGCCTGGCCACAAACCGATGAAGGATCGCCTTACTCTCGTGCTCTGCGCCAATGCAAGTGGCGATTGCAAGGTCAAGCCGCTGCTCGTCTATCACTCAGAAAACCCACGTGTGTTCAAGGCGTTTAAGGTTCACAAGACACGGCTGAATGTGATGTGGAGGTCGAACAAGAGGTCCTGGGTCACGCAGATCTTCTTTAGTGAGTGGGTAAATGACGTTTTCAGCCCCACAGTGAGAAATTATCTCGTCGACAAGCAGTTACCACTCAAGGCCTTGCTTGTGCTCGATAATGCACCTGCGCATCCTCGCCAACTGCAAGATGATCTGTTCCCTGAAAATCAGTTTATCACCATCAAGTTTCTTCCTCCAAACACCACGCCACTCCTCCAACCCATGGATCAGCAGGTCATTGCTAACTTTAAGAAGCTCTATATGAAGGCCTTGTTGGAGAGATGTGTTCATGTGATTGACACCACAGAGCTGACCCTCAGACAATTCTGGAAGGAGCAGTTCAATATCATGGGGGCCTTGCGTTTGATAGATAAGGCCTGGGAAGGGGTGTCACGGAGAACCCTACACTCTGCATGGCGAAACCTGTGGCCTGAGGGTGTCCCTGAGCGAGACTTCGAAGGTTTCGGTCCTGCACCTGCATCTGCATCCGCACCTGTGGATGACCCGGAGGCTCTTTTAGTGGATGATATTGTCGCTCTTGGACACACACTGGGTCTGGAGGTGGATGCCGCTGATGTGCAGGAGTTGGAGGAGGAGCACAGTGATGAACTGACCACCGAGGAACTCCTGGAACTGCAGAAAGAGCTGGTGCAACAGGAGGTACAGGAGCTCTCATCGGGGGAGGAGGAGGTCTGCGAGGATGCTATCCCATCTAGTGAGATTAGGGACGTGCTGGGCATGTTCGAAAAGGTGACAGCATTTGCGGAAAAGCATCACCCTGATAAGGCGATGACAACACGGTGCGTGAACCTGTTTAATGACAATGTGCTGTCTCGATTTAGGGACATCCTCAAACGAAGACAACAGCAAGTGACACGCGATATGGTCAGTGGACAGGGTGGGAAGAGACGTGCTAGTGATATTGAACCACAACCTGGTCCTAGTGGGGTTAAATTCCCAAAGAGAGCGAGCCCGCCTGACCCAGAGGTGGTGTCACCCTCCTCCCCATAAGCCCTCTCCTCCCACCCTCCCGATCGGCTCACTCAAGCCAGCAATGACTCTTCATAAGGTAAAGTGAATATACACATGGAAACAGTCAAACAAACATTTATTTAACATGTACAGTATAATATTACCAGTGTATAATGTCATATTGTTGCTTTAGGGGGTGGAACGGATTATTTGTATTTACATTGTTTTGGGTGGGGAAAATTGTTTTGCATGACGCCGGTTTCACATGACGACGGCGGCGTTGGAACGGATTAAATTCGTTATGCGAGGTACCACTGTACTTATAGTATAGTACTGTATTTGTGTCATGAGTTCAACTATTATATTCTTTGAACAATAAAACAAATGTTTCTGGGGGGAGTCCCGTCGGCTCCCCGGAGCTTTACCGGCTGATATGCTAATGTCAGACTTTGGCATCAGTCATGTGTATGGAGTTCTAGGGCCTACTGGGGACCACGGCCAGAACCTGGCCCCCTCAGAGAGGCAAAGGGAGCAATGACCTATAGAAACCCCCGTGTGGTTGCAAGCATTCTATGTCTGCCATCGACCGGGTCAAGCATCCAGAAAGGTAAGCATTCCAAAACAAACCCCTATTCTGGTGAAATTTGCTACCTAAAGCCGAACTAGTGGATAGAACTCTTCAACAGAAAACAAGGAAACCTGGACCATGGCCAGGTTCTGGCCGTGGTCCCCGGTAGGCCCTAGAACTCCATACACATGACTGATGCCAAAGTCTGACATTAGCATATCAGCCGGTAAAGCTCCGGGGAGCCTCCGGGTCTCACCCAGAAAATGGCGTTTCATTACATTCAACGCTGGTTTTTTGCTATTATTACACTGTATACACACATCAATCTATCAACATTTTTATGCACCATAATGAAACAATAAGCAGTTTTAGGGGTGTGGTGATGAAATCAAAACATAGCAGAAACACACGATATGAGCAGACAACACCAGCAGACTTCACCTGATGCAAGAAAATTCCCCCAATTCTACTATGTATGTCATTAGACTAGCCACAGAACTGCCATTATTATCACATGCCTGTCACTAAATTCTGAATATCAATCCATTTCCACAGTCTTATATTGTAAAAGAGCATGAGGAAGTTTCGCGATGTATAGATGATTGAAATGGCATAGATGGCTTAGTGCTGTGACTCTGCTTCACAGTGAACATCATAACTAGCATTGTGTTCACTGATATCTGAACGTTGTACATAGTCTTTATCACAGTCAGGATCATCTGGGACACTATCATTGCAAAATAATTACTACTACTTATTTTATTCATCACTAGCAGTACCCGGTGTTATGATCTCAGCCTGCAGGAGAAACGAGTCTCCCTCCTTGAGAGTTATTCATCAAGCCTGACCTGATTAGAAGGTCTAGCAAATATTGAGGTGATAACGCATATGTAAAATAGTTGCTTGGATATGTATAACAATTTGAGATTATGGGCAATGAAGAAGAAAACAGATAAATGACTGGCTAGGAGATGTGGACATTTTGCTGGAGGCGTGAGGCTCGCTTCCGGAGGGGCTTTGACCTCACTTGAGTGCCAGACATCGCAGGGAGAAAGCCGCGCTCCGTTGAGCTCCCGTCAGAAGGGAACCCCTAGTGATATATCTCGAAGAGAAGAGAAGTGTGTAGACGTGCCAGCTGTGGAACTGAGCTGGGAACGTTGTGGTCTCAAGTCCTGGTCGAAGAAGAGAGTATCAAGCCGGCCAGAGACATTATTGTGGGCTGTGGCAGCGCCATGACCAAGCCTCGTCAGAGGAAGGGGCACCCTCGACCAGTTAATCTGTGGTAAGCACGATATACGCCAGTTCATAGTGATTGCTTGTAGTTGGTCGTGTGCCCAGCGACAGTAGCGATGTTTATTTATAAGTTAGACATGTTTTAATAAGGCAGAAAGCCTGAAATAGGAGAGTGAAGAGGGAGGAACACGGAGCGACGTCCGTCCCCTCTGAGCTCTGACAGACGACTGAGGGAGCTCGGCTCCTGACGGAGGAAGACCCTCCCAGCGAGTGAGGACCGCCGCCAGGCGAGGTGGAGTATGGACCCGCCCAAAACAGGGGAATACACTTTCACTGTATGTAGAGGACAGATAGAGGTTGGAGGCAAACATATTGTGTGATTATTTTTGTTTGTGTTAAAGGGGAACATTTTTATTGGAGTGTCGATGGGTTGCAGGTTTGTCTTTGGGGAAGAAGTTGCTGAGAACTTCGAAGCCAGCACAGATGAAGTAGATGATGAGACTCCAAGGTAGTGGAGGAGAGGACCTCGAGCTGTGAGGAGAAGCAGTGAAGAGGAGTGTCACGTGCTTCTGTAGAGGTGGAGAAGCACCATAGTTGCTAGAGGAAACTTCATGGTGTAGCAGCCAAGAGAGCTGGGGAGGACCCTAGCAGAAGGGTGAAGCACCGTAGTTGCTCAAGGAAACTTCATGATAGCAGCCTGGAGGAGCTGCAGAGGATCCTGGTAGTGAAGCCCGGAAGAACCTAAAGATATTAGGGTAGTGAACTTCCAGAGGTGGAAGGGAAGTTCTGGTGGATTACTTGTAGGGAGTTGATAGTGTTTGGTTGTCATTAGTGTGCAAGACGCAGTGAGTGGTGAGTGGTTGTTTGCATTCTTATGTCAAGGAGTGTTTTATACTGAAGTTTAGAGTTACAGTCGTAGGCTGGATTACCTACAGATGTATGCGTTCCAGGACTGACAGTGATCGATTGATCATTGTTGTGTATCAATGAACATTTATACTGATATATGTTATTGCATTCAAATGCTGATTTTCTATATATATATTATCTTGCTGATGGTGCAACAGTGTATGTAGACTTGATCAACTTGAGGTGGTTGATAGTATCAGGTGGTGAACCAGGAGATAGGATACCACTTGATAAGCTGATAATAGAGTTCTGATGGTGTTGGAGTGCAGCCTGATTGTGATATTATAGAGTATAGGATTCATTATTATTATATGTGTGTATGTATCGTGTATGTGCTTTGTCCAGTAAATGTATCCCAATTTGCTGGTGTTTGCCCTTGTCCTAGTGAGGCTTCCCAGAAAGTAGTAAAGAAGGAGAGAGAGAGAGAGAAAGAACCAAGAACCACTGCTGTGGACAGGGTAGAAGGTAATACTAGTAAGTCATAGGGGATTGAGGGGATCACATCTGATAAGGAGAGAGTGGGGAGTCACAGCGGCTCGAGTGGGTGTGTGCACGTGACAACGAGGCTAAGTGTTGGAGCCGCATCCCCTAAACGTGTGACGTTGAGCCCCTCTCCAAGAGCCAGAAGCGCCAAGGGTGATCTCCTAGTATAAACACTCTACCGAGTTGTGGGTTGGGTTGTCCATAGAGAAGGATCAACGACGACAACACCAACCAACCCACAGACTATAATACCGGCCACGCGTTGCTGTGGCTCAGCAACGCACATGCGTTGCTGATCCACAGCAACCTTCCCTGTCCTCCAGTCCTCCTCACCATTCTCTCTTCACCCGTCTCCTCGGCCTCCCAACCATTTCTCACTCCACTGTCCCTTCGTCCTCCCCACCATTACCCACTCCACCATCCCCCTTCCTTCCCACCATACATCACTCCCCCTGTCCCTTTGTCCTCCCCACCATTCTTCATTCTGCCATCCCCTCGTCCTAACGATCTCAGACTACCCTGTCCCCTCGTCCTTCCCCACCATTACCCCCTCCCTTGTCCTCCCCACCATCTCTCACTTCCGTCCCCTCGTCATCCCCACCATTCCCCACTCCCTCGTCCGATGCCTTCCCAAATGGTTTGATGTTCCTATCAGAAAATTGGGAACATCAAGTGATCTGATGTTCCCATCACTGAAATATAAGAAAAACAGTTAAAAAATTAAATGAAAATATGAAAAATAAAAAAAATAAACTATACTCACAAAATGAATGGTATGGTATACAACACAGCTCAATTCCAATGCAATTCACACAAAATAATTAAATTAAAATGAAAATAAGTCAAAATCTATGAAAATTCAATTTTCAATGCAATCAGAAACATTGAAATCAAATGGAATTGTAACATATTTAGTATAGCATGTGTGTTGCTTTTACATGTAACAGATGGCGCTGTTTTTCAAGAAAAGCATAGTTTTACCTGTCACAGGTGAAGCATGTATATAATAGATATATAAAAAGACGTGCCTATTCAAATGCAACTTTGTGTCAAAATTTCAAAGCAATTAGTAAAGAGGTTTTGAAGATATCCCTCACATGAAAAGCACATGAAAAACAGTTTTTTAAAAAAAGCATGTTTTCTGTAGGGAGCCCCTACGGCTCCCTGGAGCTTATCGGGCTAATGTATGTTATGTTAGACCGGGACATTAGCTAAGGAGTTCAGACCTACCAGGGACCAGCGCCAGAACCTGGCCCCTTCAGAGAGGTTTCAGGGAGCAATGGCCCTGGAAAACCCCATATGGTTGGGGGTTTTCCTTATCTGCCATCGACCGGGGTTAGGCACCCAGAAAGGTAGGCATAACAAAACAAACCCCACATGGTAAGAAACTACAACAAAAACCGAACAGAGAGGTAGAAAACTCCCTACAATCCCAAGGAAACAAGCAAACAAGCAAACATCACACTTTACTGCCGTGCCGATCGTCTGCGCAGCCCTCCCCACCCCGGGAGGGGGAGGGGGGAGCCCCGGACCTACCGCGCCGGCTGCCAAGCTCCAGTTCGTTCGCTAATGTCAACCGGGATTGACGCTTCTCTGGCCTCAGTTTCCTAGGCGGTGTTTGCCTTGTGTGGCGTTCACTACCGTGTGTTGTGGTGTGCGGTGGCCAGGAGTACTTCATCAGTGCCGGGGCTGCATGTGCTTAGTGGCTGACTTCCCTAAGCGCCCTGTGAGTACTGCCCTTGCGTAACAGGGTTATCTTCCCTGGGGCGTTCGGGAACCATTCCCGTAGAGGTTCTTGCTGCTCGGCATTTGCCTCGCCCTTGGGGCCAGCTGGGTATTGGGGCCCTTGTTTGGCCCTGGGTAGGGATTGGTATTGTGCTGGTTAGGGCGTCAAGGTGTTGCGCAGCCTGCCACTTATGCGGCGGCCGGTTTCTGTTGCCTCTGGAGACGGTGTACTTTTGCGGGGTTTTTCTTTTGTTTTTCATTTTTCTTGCCTGGTGGGGGTCTGCCTAAGGTGGTTCTAGTTCCACTGGTAGTGTTTGGCGGCCCTCTGCTAGGCCCCCGTGCTTGTACACGTCTCAGGGGTTTTCAGTGCTATAATCTACCCTCTTGTTATGTTTGGGTTTCTTAACCGGTTAGCAACACCTTGCCCGGGCTTCCCGTAGTTGTTACCCTACGGGCCCTGGAAACCCCTGTCTGGGCTCGGGGGACCATTGAATGTGTCTTCCGGGTTCCAACCCGTCTTGTACGGGATCGTTGGTTGCTGTTCCCTTGTCTCCGGGTGACAGTCGCCAATTTTACCTCCGTCATGCTGCCTGTTGGGTCACTGACACCTTGACCCGGAGTCTTGCGAGTGATTCTCTGCTTGTTCTCCAGTACTCTCCTGATGTTATTACTGTTCAGAGTACAGGCGGCATCCATGTTGCAAGCTAGGTTAGGTTGCTGCAACATGCTAGGTTGGTTTCCCACTCGAATGCCCCGTGGCCGCCCCGTTTGGTTAGGTGCTGCTCGCCCCTTTCTCTATGTTCCCGGCTCCGGACCGTCTGCGGGTTTCGGGGTCGGGGCGGGGTTTAGTTGCGGCAGAGACTCGGGCGGTTTTCGGGGGCTGCCCCGTTCGGGTTGGGGACAGAGGTTTGAGCCTGTGCCTCCTGCCAAGGCTTCTGGGTCTTACCAGCGGCCCTTTCTTGTTGCCTTTCCCATGGGCTCTTGCTTTTCTTTAAGGGCGGAGGGCTTGGAGGACGGCTCTGCCCCGGGGCCTCTGTTGTTGGTTCCCGGGGCTGTGGAGGTTGCCTGCTAGCAGTTCTGGGGCGGTTTTGCCCCTTCAGGGGTTTTTCTGCTGTTGGGCGGCGTTTTTCGCCCTTCCAGTCTGCTAGCTTCCCACATTTGCTGGCGTGTTTTTGTGTATTTAGCGTCAGTCACAGCCCCTGCTGGCGGCCATTTTCGTCTGCCGGTTTCACGGCGTGGCCACCAGGGCGGCGTTGCGGTTTGTTTACATGCGTCTGAGTGTGCGAGTGAGCATCTCTGGTGAGTTTTCAAAAAATTTTCAGGGTTTTTGTTCTCCTGTTGTCGTTTCTTTGTTTTTCTGGTGTTTTCTTGCCGTTGCCTGTTCCTCTGGGAACGTTTGGGTGTTGATTTTGGGTCTGAGCCTATGGGTTTAGGCTCAGTGCCCCTGGCTGGTATGCTTGCTCCCACACATTGCCCCTCGGTTTTCGGTCTGTTGGGACCGATTTCCCAGGGCGTTCTGCTGGGGTCTGTGCTTTGCCTTTCAGTGGTGTTCTCCGCCGGCAAAATGTGGTGGTTTGGGCTCCCCCTGGTTCGATTCTGGGTTCCTTTGGGTTCCTTGGTTTCGTTCTGGAGATTTCTTCCTCTTGGGCCCCCTTTTGTGGGTTCAGGGGACTTTGTTTCCTCGTGTGACCCGGTTCTGCCTTTTGGGGTTCCGGGATCTTCCTGGCTTGCAGACTGAGCTTTTTGGGTCTTGGCACATGTTGCGGTTGTGCTGGGACTTTGTGGTTTTGCTGTCGAGGTGGGCCTTTTGATGCAGTTTTGTGCCTTCTTTGCCTGGCCGGTGTAGTGCTCTCTGCCACTAGTCGGCGGCTTGTGCTTTTACAATATATGTCCTCACCTAGTTGTGCTTGTGGGGGTTGAGCTCTGGCTCCTTGGTCCTGCCTCTCCACCGTCCATCAACAGGTGTATCGGTTCCTGTGCCTCTTGGGCTCTGTCATGTCTACATGTGACATTGTATGGGGGTCAGCCTCGTTACTTGTGTGAGGAGTCGCCACATTACTTCCTAGTGCTTTCCCGTTCCCATTCTGACACTAAAAAAAAAAAAAAAAATTTTTTTTATTCTATCTGTGGCTCTTTTGGGTACTCAGTTTTCACCTGTGTCCCCTAGTGCGTGTGCCCCTTGTGTTACATAGCCTGTCCTTATCAACCCTGTCGATTCCCTTGGGTATCTTGAATGTGGTGATCAGGTCTCCCCTCACTTCATCTTCCAGCGAAGTGTGGTTTCATTCCCGTTGTCTCTCCTCATGACTTCGGTAGTGTACTTTTTCTTTCTGAAGGGGTTCTGTTCCCTTCTCTGTTGACTGGGTGCTGGGGGAGCAGCTTGCTCTGTTGCCTCTCGCTTGGTCCTGCTGTTGGTGGGCGCTTTGGGTTGTCTTCCGGCCTCTGCTGGCTTCGGAGGACGGCTTCTACCCCTTGGGGGGGGTTCAGAGCTGGCGGGGTGGGCTTCTTCCCCTGCGCTTCGTCATTTCCTCTTCGTGGGTGCGTGGGGCGTGGTCGATCCGCCCCATCCTTCTGGGCTTCCCGTCTGCTCTTTGCAGTCATGAGCTTTTCCCGTCTGCTCTTTGCAGTCATGAGCTTTTCCAGTCTGCAGTTCTTCTGGACTACTTCAGTCTGCGCCCTGGATCCTCTGCCCTCCTTGGAGGACTGTTGTCTCCTGTTCGGATTCTGTTAGGGCCGGGTACATGGATGGTGGACCTGGACCTCCAGGTCACTTCTTGGCACGTTCCTCTCCAGTTTTTCTGGGGCTAGCACGGTTGGTAATTACCTATGTGTACTTACCTAAGTGTTGTTACAGGATGAGAGCTACTCTCGTGGTGTCCCGTCTTCCCAGCACTTTGTCATATAATGCTTTGATTATAATTGTCATATTGTCATATAATGATTGTCATATGTCATAATATGTCTTAATATGATTGTCATATAATGCTTTGGTGGTGGGGCTTCAGGTTTGCTGTTTTTATTGCCTTCCCTATTTTGTAAAGGGCACTTTGTATACTCTTTGCATCTTTACCGGATCTTAGTGCCCTGTCTGCGTCTGAGATTCGGTGTCTGGCCTACCTCGACGACTGGCTGGAGTGGGCTCCCAGTCAGTCCGCTTGTCTGCTCGCCAGGGGATGGTTCTTTCCAGATCGCTGGGTTTGGTTTCCTGGTGATCTGGAGGTTTTACCTTCTGTTTCCGTCCCGGGTTCGGACCTGGGCCTTGTTTCAGGCTCTTGGGCCCCTCATTGTCTTCCTTCCAGAAGTGTTACTGCGGCTGTGGTCCCGCCTTTGGCTGTTCAGGAGGGGGTCCCGGGTTGCTCAGCGGTTGCTTGGGCGGTTGTGCGGGAGTTTGCACTTCGGCGTGCTTGTCTGCCCGCGGAGTTGGGTTTGGCTCCGCCGTCGGTTGGTTCCTACGGAGACTCCCCTTCCGCCTCTTGCATTCCTTGGGTTCCTCTGGGGATCTGGTGTTGGTGCTGCGTCACCAGCTTCCTCTTTGGGGTTTTCGGGGTTTCGTGCCTTGGCACCTCCCCAAGCCTTCGCTTGATGGACGGGTCGTCTCTCGGCTGGGGCTTTGTGACCAGTGCTCACCAGGTCGGCCGAGGTTGATGGAGTCTGTCTGTCCGTCGGGCTCACAGCCCGGTTCAGGTGTTCATGGCTGTCTGGTTTGCGCTTCGGAGGGTTTGGGTCACTAGGTACTCTACCATTCAGCTCTGTTTGGACTGTTCTCTGGTGGTTCTTGCCGGAACCACAGGGGGTTTGGTTAACCGTGTGGTTCGTGTCCAGGGTGTGTCCTGCGTCCTGGTGGACAGCTGTCTCGGTTCATTCCTCTTCGTGGGTTGGCCAGTCGTCGCCGATTCGTTTTGTTGGCTCTGTTGGGCTTATGGACTCCTGGCCATGGACGTCTTCGGGTCGGCGTGGTCTAGGCGTCGCCCGTTTTGTGGCGCCCTTCCCACCTGCGAGGACTTCACGGTGGAGGCTTTCGGCAGGCCTGGTCGAGGTGGGGGGTACCTGTTCCTCTTCTCCCGGTCCAGCTGTTGCTTCGGGTTCTGGCTCGGTTGCAGCCCATTCCCACGAGAACAGTCCTTATGGTTCCATGGTGGCCGGCCCGGCCTTCTTTTCAGACGCTGCTTGATAGGTGTCCGTTCCCGGGGCGTTTTTCCTGAGGCTTCGCCTCTTTCAGCAGGCCGAATCGGTCCTGTCCGTGACTGGTTCGGCCTTCTCTTTGGCTCTTCGCGTCTGGTATTTTGACGCAGGTATCACCATCTCTATGGTGTTCAGGTGGCTTTGTTGACGGTGTCCCGCCTGCGAGCTTCGTCTTGGAGACAGTATGACGTTTATTACGTTTTCTCGCGTTTTGTTTCCCCTCCGGCCTGCTCATGAGTCGCCTGAGCCATCCTGGTCCTTGTTCAGGGTGCCTTCTTATCTTCCCCTCAGTTTGTGGTAGCCCCTTCGGTTTCAGTTTCCTCCTCTTTGGTACTGGTGGTAGCTTTATTGGTGTGCAGCCTTTCTCTGTCCTGGCGACGGTCGAGACGGCTGCTTTCCGGAGGGGTTCTTGGGGTATTGGTACTTGTTTGGTTTGGCCGGGGGGTGCGTCCTGTGTTGTCCGGTTGTGCTTTTTGCTGTTGCTGGCATACCGTGCCTGGGGATGCGCTGGGGTTGATCCGGTTCCTTCGTTCCCTGTTTTCAGGGCTCGGGTCTCCCAGGTCGTCCGCAGTGTTTTCCTTCTTCCTGCGGTCTGTCTTTGCGCCCGTGCTGTTCAGACGTTTGCAGCATTTGCTGCTGTGTTGGTGACGTCTCGGGCTCGTTTCGGGCGCAGGGATTTGTGGGTCGCACAGGTTTTTGGCCGCCCATCCATATGTGCGTCTGTTTTTGAGCGTTCTTGTTGCCTTGGGTTGCAGATTTGCGACCGGTTGTCTTGGCTTTGCATTGCAGAGTTTGTGGCGGCCGCCTCCCGGGTTAGCCCTTTCTTTTCGTTCTCTTTGGGTATGAAGCTCCAGGGAGCCGTAGGGGCTCCCCACAGAAAACCAGCGTTGAATGTAATGAAACGCCATTTTCTGGGTGAGCCCCGGAGGCTCCCTGGAAACCCTCCCTCCCACCGGTCGGCGGTTTTTTCGCGTTGGTTGAGGCTTAGCTTCCGAACTGGAGCTTGGCAGCCGGCGCGGTAGGTCCGGGGCTCCCCCCTCCCCCTCCCGGGGTGGGGAGGGCTGCGCGGACGATCGGCGCGGCAGTAAAGTGTGATGTTTGCTTGTTTCCTTGGGATTGTAGGGAGTTTTCTACCTCTCTGTTCGGTTTTTGTTGTAGTTTCTTACCATGTGGGGTTTGTTTTGTTACGCCTACCTTTCTGGGTGCCTAACCCCGGTCGATGGCAGATAAGGAAAACCCCCAACCATATGGGGTTTTCCAGGGCCATTGCTCCCTGAAACCTCTCTGAAGGGGCCAGGTTCTGGCGCTGGTCCCTGGTAGGTCTGAACTCCTTAGCTAATGTCCCGGTCTAACATAACATACATTAGCCCGATAAGCTCCAGGGAGCCTCCGGGGCTCACCCAGAAAATGGCGTTTCATTGCATTCAACGCTGGTTTTTTACTGTCACAGACGTGACATCTATATAGTATGTATATAAAAACCTGGCCGAATGCGAATGGGACATTGTGTGAAAATTTCAAAGCAATCGGTGAAGAACTTTTGGAGATTAGTGATTTTGAACAAACAAACATTTCCATTTTTATTTACATAGATTATTATGTGGTGCTGTGAGCTCCTGCTGCATGCATCAACCTTGGTTGCTCTCTCAGTACTGAGGATCTCACAGCCAGGAGGGATGTAGAGGATGTTTTTCAAGATGGCAACTATTTACTAGAGCCCTGAAGAACAGGATATGAGCTGCGTGTACCCATAGGAGTTTTAATTCTTATGCTAGACATAAAAAACAACTCTAGTTATGGTGCACACCATTGATGAAACAACCATGGTAGTGGTTTGCAATTGAAGGGAGAACCCAGCAGTGGTTTGTATTGGTGTGTTGAGTTTCTGGATGCTGTCCTGGAGGAGTGGCAGAATGTCACTTGCTCTCTGTGCCTCAGTGAGAGGGGGGGAGTTGCAGGTTCAACTCTGCGACTGAGGTGACCTAGTATTTGGGAGCAATCTCATTTAAGGAAGCCACCCGGACTCATTCAGAAAGAGGCATTTCATTTGGGTTCATTCAATGCTGGGTTTATTGATTATGTGTTGATCCCCAAGTTGTCCTTGCTGTAAAGGGAGCTTAATTCTGGTCTTGGCTACTGGTAAGCAAGGACGAGTTTCAAAGGCCTGGTACATCTTCCTAAGGTTTTGAAGGACCAGTGCTTAGCTATAGGAACTACTGAGGACCACACTAGAAAACTACATTTCATTAAATTCAATACTTTTTCTGGGGGGAGCCCCGTCGGCTCCCCGGAGCTAAATCAGGCTGATATGCTAATGTCAGACTTTGGCATCAGTCATGTGTATTGAGTTCTAGGGGCCTACCAGGGACCACGGCCAGAACCTGGCCCCCTCAGAGAGGCAAGGGGAGGAATGGCCTATAGAAACCCTTGTGTGGTTGGAAGCAAACAAACCCCTATTCTGGTTAAAATTGCTACCAAAAGCCGAACTAGTGGATAGAACTCCCCAACAAAAAACAAGCAAACTAGTATGATGTCATACGTCACCGCGCCGCTGTTTGCGCAGCTCCCCCCACCCCGGGAGGGGGAAGGGAGAGCCCCAGACCTCTCAGGCTGGCTATCCACCCATCAGTTCTTCGGCTGATGCTATAGGCACCGGTTGTATGTTCCGGCTCCATTAGTTGTTTCAGCACTGTACCTAGAGTGTGGTGTCTGTCTTCTAGGTGGTGCGTGAGCCGGGAGTGAGTCTCCAGTACTTGGGCTGCATGCACCTAGGGTTACCTTCCCTAGGTACCCTGTAAGTACTTCCCTTGGGGCTTGGGGCCACCTTCCACAAGTTCCTTGGGTTCTGCCCCTGCTAGGCCGTTTACTGCTTGGTTTTCGGCTGCCCTTTGTGTGCTCGGGTGTTCTGTCTCCCTTGTTCGTCTTAGGGTAAGGGGCAGTTTTGTACTGGTGGGGCGCAGGGTGCTGCGCAGCCTGTTTTCACCTATATGGCAGCCGGCTCTGTTCCGCCTGGGTACGCTGTCCTCTTGCGGGGTTTTCTTTTTATTTTTGTTTATCTACCTGGTGGGGGGTCTGCCTTTGTTTTTGCCTCCTGTGTCCCTTGTGTTCTGAGTATTATTCTGGTGGTTCCCCCTGCTAGGTCCCCGTGAGTGTTCACGTCCCGGGGGTACAGTTCATAGAAAGTTGTTTGTAGCCTTGGGCGCCGGTTAGCAGTACCCTGCCTGGGATTACCTGAGCGCGAGTCCTATTATAGTAAACGCTCGGGACCCTGGGAAACCCTTGGGGGCACGTGAGTCCGTTGGATGTGACCCCGGAGTTCCCCCTCGCTTCCAGCGAGTTTGAGGGTTGCTCTCACCCCCTTGTCTCAGGGTGACTCTACTTTGCCTCCGTTTGCTGCCTGGCACCTTCGTCCCAGAGTCCTGCGAGTTTTGTTGCTCGTTGTGGCTCAGTTACCCAGTTGTATGCTGACTAAGCGGGTGCAGGGAGCTGGGGTGTTGCACGTTGAGCTTTGGTGGTGGCAACGCTCTCATTTCTTTGCTCCCCGGGAGCCCCGAGGCTGCCCCGTTTTGGTTCGTGTTGGGACTTGGGGGTGTTGGTTGCTTCTGTTCCTTCCACACCCCCTTGTCTTTCCCTCTGGTTCCCCCCCTTCCTACCTCCATTCGGTTCCTTACCATCTGTGGGTTCGGAAACGGGGCGGGGTTCGATGGTTTTGAGACTCGGGCGGTCTCGGGGAATTCCCCTTCCTGGGTAGTGACGGGGGCATTCAAGCCTGTTCCTCCAGCCATGTTGTAAGAGTCTGCCAGTGGGCTCCCTTCCTTAGTATTTTCGCGGCTGCCCCGGTTTTCTGGTACGGCCGGGGCTTTGGGGGGACGGCTCGGCCCCGAGGCCTGTCGTGTGGGTTCCCAGGGCTGGAGAGGGGCTTACTTGGAGACCCCGCAGGTTGTTTTTTCAATCCTCTAGGCGGGGCTTGCGGTTACGCGGGGTGGGGTTTTTCCTTCCCCCCCCCCTCGCTGTATGAGTTGTTGGGCGTCGGCCCCTTCCCGGGCTCGGTTCCCTATCCTTTGAGTCGGTTGGTTCCGTCCTGTAGGTGGGTGCTCTTCTCCGTTGCTCCCCCCTTTTTTGGGACAGGGTATCTTCATCATGTTTCCCCGTTATTGGGGTTCTACGTGACTTTTGGTCTCGGGTGCGACTGTTCCTTTGTGTGCCTTCGGGACTAGTGTTTGCTTCTGTGTCCTTGAGGGGTTTGGGTAGATTTTCGTTACTTCCAGTATTATTGGAACGTCTGTTGGCTCCTAGTCTGGGTCGCCGGATTGGGCTACTCATGGCCCGCTTGGGTTCCCATTGGGCTCCTTGTCTTCACTTCGTTGGCCTGTTATGTTGTCGCTGCTTACTCTTTTGGCTCCTGTCCCTTGTGATGGGTTGTTTTTTCTAATTAGCGGTTCCCTAGGGTTGCATTCTGTTTGGCTACTTTTCTTGTGAAGTAGTCCTAGTTGGCGCCTTCCCATAGAGCGAGTTGTGCGGTTCAGCCAGCGTGTCATGCGCCATGGAGTTTGTTTTCGTCTGGGCGGTGTGTTTCAGTGCTGGTGTTTTACGCCCTTTGTTCTCGGGTGCTTCGCCTCTCGCTTTTCTCCCTTCTCCGGTATGTGCTTTGTCGCTCCAGGGGTGTCCTGGATTACAGTTGTGGGGAGGACGCCGAGGTTTTCCCTGTGTCATGGGTGTGGGCCTCCTCCTTCACCTCTACCCTGCTCTCCTGCGTGTCCGGCTTTGGTTTCTTCACCTGGCGGTGCTCCTGGGATCTTCTTGGTACTGTTGGGTCGTGTCACGTTGGGTCGTGTCAGGTGAGTTTCTGTGGTCTGGCGTCTTTTGGCCGGGCGCTGGATGCGGGGATATTTATATACCTGTCTTTATTTAGGTATATTTATGTACAAATATGAGACCGTCGGCACACCGGTGACTGTCCCTTTTCAACCCTTCCAGTCCCACTCATAGGCATGTCCAACCCATGCTAGAGTCATTCTGGGGACCCACCTCTTTCGTGTTATGAGGTGTGGGTTGTGGTGCTGGTTATGTACTCATCTGGCTGGGCTCGCCTGGTTGTGCTTGTGGGGTTTGAGCTCTGGCTCTTTGGTCCAGCCTATATGGAAGAACATGCATGATAGTACCAGTAGAGAGCAGTGGTGCCATAGGCACAATCGGGGAACACTGAATAAACATCAGAGGTCTGCGGTTGTTACACGTCCTATCTGCAACCATACAACATATTGCCGGTACATCCGTGGACATCTTCAAGAGAACACTAGCCTGTTTTCTAATAGAGGTTCTGGACCAACCTGGCTGTGGTGGGTATGTGGGCCTGCGGGCCGCTCCAAGCAACAGCCTGGTGGACCAACCTCTCACAAGTCAAGCCTAGCCTCGGGCCAGGCTTGGGGAGTAAATGAACTCCCAGAACCCCATCCAGCAGGTATCGAGTAGGTATCTCTGCCGTTGGTTGTCTGGTGTGCAAGTTCCTGGGCCTACTGGGCTCTGTCGTGTCTCCGTTGGCCCTGTCTGGTGTCGGCCTGGAGTCTGCCTGCACTGTTCTCTGCCTTGGCAGAAGCAAGTGACTACATACAGTGGCATCTCGACATACGATTGCCCCTACTGTCACGTGGAGGTGGTGGTCCGGGGCTCTGCTAGCACTCAGCTGCTAGGGACTCAAAAGGCCCAGTACTCAGCCCCTTCGACCCCCGGGATTCACCGGAGTCTCCTTGGTCACACAGGAGAGGACCAACAATGCCCACCTCTGCAGGTCTTTGCTTCCACCACAAAAGGGGTGCCACTGATTCACCCTGGAAGCCCTTCAGTCAAACACGGGGAAACTGCTGTTAACAGTTCCGGCCTAGACCCGTGGAGGAGTGAAGGAAGACTCAGGCTTACCTTATAACAATAACCTCCCTGAATCTTGCCTGCCAGACAAAAAGGTTGCAGGAACTCCTTTCCCGCCTGTCTCCTCTATCTTCTTCTTAACAAGGTCGCCAGCTGGGTTATTTTATCTGCACCCCAGCAATGCAGTTCAGTGGGTGTATTATATATATTGTTTGTAGCCAGAAGATTGCTACTCCCATAGATCTGCTACTAGACTATTGGCCCAGAGTACTCTCCTAGGAAGTCTGTGTGGCTTTACCTCTCTATAGCCACCACGTTAATAGTTGCCACCATTCAGGCATTGATACTGATCGGATGGCTAAGGATACACTTTTGTGTAAGTCTGTGCTGTCTTTACCACACTCCAGGCAACAAGAACTTCTATAGAGAACGTAGTGTTCCCTAGGTGGTACTATGATAACCTTTGTGTATGCTCATAGAGAAATATTATAAATGGAGGCACACTTAAACACAATGATAAAAGTGTGAATTTACTGATGCAAATTACATAATCACACATACAATCACAAGTAATACATGAATATGAAAATAAGGATAATAAGTCTGGAGATTGTCAGCCTCTTCTTCCTCGACCTCCAACACTCCTTCAACTGGGCAGCAAGACAGGAGTCCCACACTCTCTCACAGGAGGGCCTCTTCACCATGTCGGCGCCTCCTCTTCACTGTCCTGCCATCCATACACACTGTCCTCTCTGACGGTTCTGGACACAAGCTGCCTTGCAGCCTATTCTACTACTAAAGTATTAATGTCCTATGGCCACATACATAAGTAAATATTGTGGCCTAACTAGCCTACTCACACAAGGGGTAATGGGAGGGAAAATGATCTACCTTACATTCCTGGCTCACGACGCCTGTCCCTCGATGGTGTGAGGTTCCCACGCTTCCTTGGGTCGATCCTTGACGATCCAGGACGTTCCACGGGTCCTCAGGTGTCGTGGAGCCTTCGCGTCGTCGCCGTTCCAATCCCTGAGATTTAGCTGCCCCAATCCTGGTTCATCGATGCGCGCTGAGCTAATCACTATTTTCCCACACTCGCCCCTTCCACAAGGCGTTGCTCCTTGTCCTAGGCACGGTGTCGTCCTTCCAAGATCCTCAGTGGATGTGACCCGGTCACAGCTAGGCTTGCCCACCACACCTTTTCAGGCCCCCAACGTCCAGCGTCGTCGCCGAATATTTTCCAAGTTTGGCCCTCTTTCGCTCAATAAACTTGGTTCCTTTTTGCTTCCCAGAAGCGCGGGGTCTCCAATACAGCAGATGGGCTGCAATAGCCAGCACTAATCCACTAAGAAAGGCTTGTAGAGCCTCTAATCATTGAGAGCAGACCGAGGTGCGTCCTGTCGCTTCCAAGGTCGGGTCAACTCTGACGTTGGCGCCGCCCTGGGGCACTCGGTGACGTCACGGCGGGCCCTGATTGGTCGCCCGCGACCTAAGTCGGCCAATCCGCGATCGGCTAGTGTCCCTTCCAAAAGGTCATATCTGCATTAGGGGATACTCTTTCATTTTATAACAGGGTGCCAATTTCCCTTTATTTACAACTTATAATGTAACTTCCTTCCCTTAACTGGCAGCCGGTCTGGTCGCCACATATATCATTAGACTCCCTGAACCTCAGAGAATCAGTAGGGAGAGCTGATATGACTCTTTAAGCCGGCAAACGAAAGAAATAGGAGAGGGCACCGTAACATACGATTGGCCCTACTTATGATAATTTCGAGTTGCGATGTAAATTTCATAGAAAAATGTGACTCGACATCTGATGGTGTCGTCGACTTCCGATATTTGTTGGTACACGTTTGGGTCGACCGAGCGCGTGGTTCCCAGTCACGCAGCCGACCTGCCTCAGTTTACTACAGCAGCCTGCTTAGTGACGATCGCGCCTATAAGAAATTCCGCTTTTGTGGTGATTTTGCATTTTGAACATTAAAGTAATTATTATATATCATGCCAAGAGTCCCAGGAAAGTCAGTGGTAAGGCTCAACATATGAAAACCCATGTAAGGATGACCATAGAGCAGAAACAAGAGTACGGAATGTGTCTTCCTCAACAATTAAGAAAATGTGTGCAGCATGGGAAGAATTGCAAACCTTTGCTGAAATGACTCACTCAAATCAAGCTGCAGAAGGTCGTTGCCTTAACCTATTCAATGACACTGTGATGCATCATTACAGACAAATGTTAAAATAAAGGGAAAAACAAATGTCTCTTGACAAATTTGTAGTGAGACAAACAAGCACTGAACCACAACCAGGTCCTAGTGGTATTCAGGCAAAACGTAGGAGAGAGAGAGTACCCCAGAGAAAACATCACTGCCTGATGTGATAATGGAAGGGGACTCCCCTTCCAAACAGGAATAACTTTCTTCCTCCCCCCCTCATCACCATCTTCTATACGCCATCAAGAGCCCTCCATAAAGGTAAGAGACACTTTGGTACTGTATTGTAGTTAGAAAAAACATTGTATTCAGTATAAAATGTATTTGTATGTTAATATTTTGGAGGGTGGGGAACGGATTAATTCAAATCCCTTTATTTCTTATGGGAAAAATCACTTCAACTTACAATATTTCGACTTACGATCCGTCTCTGGGAATGGATTAGCATCGTAAGTCGAGGCCCCATTGTACTTGTTGCGTCTGGTGCATGTTGCTGCTGCACGTGTGCGTTGGTAACGTGTTTCGCGGTGGGGTGTCCTTGTTCCTATGTCAGGTTGTGGTAATTACCTAAGTGTAATTAATTACCTAAGTGTGACACTTTGCTGCTGTTTTGTGCCTGGGGTTTACTTGTGTTATTTTTCGTAGTTTTTGGGTTCCTGGCTGGGTCCTTCCATGTGCGTGGGGTTCTGTCCACGCCTGATGGTTCACTCCTGGTTGTGTTTCCTGGGATTTGAGCTTTGGCACTTTCATCCTGCCTCTCCCCTGTCGCTTCCCTAGCATCTCCTTGGCTCAGTTTTGCTTGCACTTGCTGCTGTATGGGGGGGGGGGGTCGGTTTCCGCCGCTTCCCTTCCTTGTGCGTTCCCTTTATTTCCTCCTCTGTCGCAGAGGTTTTCTTCGTGCGTTCCTTGGCTTCTTGGGCGTTCCTTCCGCCTGTGTCATATGGTGCGCTTATGTGTCTTGGTCTGTTTTCATTGCTCGTACCCCTTGGTTCGGGTACTGTTCTAGTGGCAACCCTTATACTTGTCCCTGTTGACTTTTCAGGGTCTTGCGATGTCTCGCGTTGGACCCATTGTTTCTGATCTCCTGACGGGCTTGCTCGCATTGGGGGAGCTTTCTGTTCGGCAGAAGTTCCATCTCCTTAATTCCCGGCTTGGGTTTCTTGGTGGTCGCACCTGAGATCTTCCCGCGGCTCCACCTCTTCCTGGACTCGGACGAGCCTTGTCGAGGCTGATTACGTTCTGCCTCGCGTGTCTCGCCTCCGGTTGGTGGTCTGGTGGCTACGTTGTTGGTGTCCCTGCGTGCTTCTTCATGGCGGCAGTATGGGGTATTTTGGCAGTCCTTCCTTTTTCTCCTGTCCCGTCTTAGGTGGCTGTGGTTGTTAGCGTCGGCTTGGTTTTTCTGGTGGGGGTTGAGGGCCGTCGTCTTGCCACTCACTGTCGCCTCGTTTCGTGCGGCACTGGCAGAGCCACTTCGGCTTGCTTTAGGTCTTGGGGTTGCTTTTGCACTGTTAGTAAGCTGTCTCGTGCGTTGTTTTACCTCTGGCCTGTTCGTGCTTCGCTTGCACCATCCTGGTCTCTGGTCAGCGTGCTCTGTCTTCTCCTCGGTTGGTGGTACCCCTTCGGTTCAGGTTTGTTTGTCGACGGCTCTTTTTCCTGTTGGCATTTGCCTCTGGGGGTCGGGTCGCTGGGCTTCTTGCTCTCCTCCACAGGGGTTTCTGCTCCTTTGGAATTGGAGTTTTGTTGTTCAGTGGCAGCCGTCACCATCTTTTCTGGCACGGGATGGGGCTGCTGCGTTCCGAAGGGGTCCTTGGTTTGTTGGGGCTTAGTTGGTCGGGCCAGGGGTACGTCGTATTTTGTGTTCAGTGGCGGCCCTCTGCTGTTATTTGCGTGCCGCGGCCTCTATGTCCGGGGTGCGCTTTGAGTTGATCCGGTTCCGTTCTTCCCTGTTCGCGGGTGATGGTGTCCCAGGTTGTCCATCATATTATTGCGGTTAGCCTGCCTGTGTTCTTTCCCCATGCCCGAGGCGTTCGTGGCTTTGCTGCTCTTGCTGCCGTCTGGGCGACGTGTCCTTGCTGTCATTCGGGCATGGATCCTTTGGTGTTCGTATGGGGGCCTAGCTGCTCATTGTCTCGTGTTGTTCCCGGGCCCTTTCGGGGTTGTGTCATCTTGGGTTGGCATTTGCTGCTGGTTGTCTCGCTTCCGTTGAGGGGTGCGTGGTGACCGCCTCCCGGTTCCGTCCCTTTAACCTTCCTCTGTGGGTAGTTAGCTCCGGGGAGCCAACGGGGTTCCCCCCAGAAAATCAACGTTGAATGAAATGAAATGCCATTTTCTGGGTGAGATCCGGAGGCTCCCCGGCAGCACTGCCTCCCTCCGGTCGGCGTTTTTTTCGCGTGTTTTGACATCCAATTTCAGAACTGATGGGTGGATAGCCGGCGTGAAAGGTCTGGGGCTTTCCCTTCCGGGAAGGGGGGAGCAGCGCAGACGGTGGCGCGGTGACGTGTGACGTCACACTATGTTTTGGAATGCTTACCTTTCTGGATGCTTGACCCGGTCAATGGCAGACATAGAATGCTTCCAACCACATGGGGGTTTCTATAGGCCATTGCTTCCCTTGCCTCTCTGAGGGGGCCAGGTTCTGGCCATGGTCCCCGGTAGGCCCTAGGACTCCATACACATTACTGGTGCCAAAGTATGATATTAGCATATCAGCCTGGTTTAGCTCCGGAGAGCCTCCGGGTCTCACCCAGAAAATGGAGTTTCATTACATTCAACGTTGGTTTTTTTAATTTTGCAGGTCTGTGAGTGGCTTAACATCTCAGTTATTGAATTCAAATTTGTTCGAACAAGAAAGGGCTTTTTGACTAAATGGAGAGAAAACTCCTGTACTCTGGTGTCAGCAAAATTTCATGTTGCAGGTATGTTAAATTAATGTATATTCTTGAATTATAATCTATCTACCAGTTCTTTTGTGCCCTATATATTGGGTCTTTGCCTTAAGAAATTCCTGGATGGTTTAAATGCTAACAAATGTTTATTTCAGTGAGGATTGTTCACCCAAGCTGCCACTGAACCTGGTTGGCATTATGTGGCTAGGTCAGCATCCACATACTCTAATTGTAAAGTATTGTGTTTGAGTGTACCTCATCTGTGCAGCAAGTGTTCAGTTTCTTCCTGAACAAAGAGCACCACTTCGTGCCAAAGTGGTGCTCACCAGACCTGCCATACAGTGTTAACCTCTCATGATTAAATAACTTCATTCCTTGTCCAATCTCGTATGAATACTTTCAAAGAGATCTGCCTTGTTTTTGGTAGGGTGTTTGTTGGTGATCCTGAACCTGTGGGAAGCTTATTGACGCATCCCTGTTCACCCTGCGTTTAGGGACTGGCTTGGATGGTGGGGCATTATTCTTATGCTTCCGAGTTCTTCAATTTAGATTGTACTTTATCTGGTTAGTACAGTGATATATAATAATAACCACATGCATAATAAACCAGGCATCAACCACATACAAATCCTCAGATTTGTATGTGGTTGATGCATGTGGTGGTTACTCCTCTTTAGTTGTTGGGTGTTCACATTTTGGCCTACTTCAATTGGGCTTCTAGCCAAGCTGTATGTCTACAAACCAGGGATCTGGTTTTGTTCTCAGCTCACCCTTGTTCTGGTTCCTAGTGAACTGGCAGAAATCACAATTAGTGCCATCACAGGTTCGGACCTGGTTACCTGGAGCATACCTGGAGAGTTTTTCGGGAGTTCTTTTACTCCCCGCCTGAGGCCAGGCTCGACTTGTGATAACTTGGTCCAGCAGGCTGTTGCTTGGAGCGGCCCGCAGGCCCACATATTTACATTGAGTTACGATGTAAATTTCACCGAAAAATGTGACTCGACATCCGAGGGTGTCGTTGACTTCTGGTATTTGTTGGTACACGTTCGGGTCGACCGAGCGCGTGGTTCCCGGTCACGCGGTCCGACCTGCCTCAGTTTACTACAGCTGCCCGCTTAGTGACGATCGTGCCTATAAGAAATTCCACGTTTGTGGTGATTTTTTGCATTTTGAACATTAAAGTAATTATTATATATCACACCATGAGTCCCAGGAAAGTCAGTGGTAAGGCTCAACATATGAGATCCCATGTAAGAATGACCATAGAGCAGAAACAAGAGATCATTCGTAAATATGAAGATGGTATGCGAGTTGTTGAACTGGCTAGGCAGTACAACAAATCTCAGTCAACGATATCCACCATACTGGCTAAGAAAAAGGACATTATGGGTGCTAAAGTGTTGCATCATTACAGACAAATGTTAAAACGAAAGTAAAAACAAATGTCTCTTGACAAATTTGTAGTGAGACAATTAGCACTGAACCACAACCAGGTCCTAGTGGTATTCAGGCAAAACGTAGGAGAGTGTGTCCCGAATAGAAAACATCACTGCCTGATGTGATAATGGAAGGGGACTCCCCTTCCAAACAGGAACAACTCTCCTCCTTCCCCCCTCATCACCATCTTCCATATGCCATCAAGAGCCCTCCATAAAGGTAAGATAAACTTAGGTACTCCATTGTAGTTAGAAAAAAACATTGTATTCAGTATAAAATGCATTTGTATGTTAACACTTTCGCCCGCCCGGCTAAGGTTAAAAAAAAAAGAGGTATGTGCGCGCGGCGTTTTTGTCACTTAAGCGTCAAAACAAAAATGTGTATACTCTTTTTACTCTCCTGACCTTAGTTCTCGAGCTACGTATTTCATTTTGGTACCAACGTGTTCGCAATAAAATTCTCTAGAAGAACATTAGTAAAAAAGGTCACGAAAGGTATAGGGATACCAGCACCAAATAAAAACGTATGTAGATGACTCGCCGTGAGCGCCCAACAGCAACAAAATGTTTTTACTCTTGGGATTGTTATCACCTCCACACTTGTCCTACAGCATTAATTTTGGTATCAATGGACTCGCAATGAAATTCCCAACACGGTGATATGAATATAAACGTAGAATAATGGTCGCGGCCCACCCGCAAGAGTGTGGGAAGTGGGCGGAACTGTTACCCGGTATCGGTGACGCGACGACATTTGTGCGATACGGCGCTTTGAAAGTTTATACTTATTTCACTGTCCTGACATTATTATCCTATGTACGTCATTCATTTTTGTGCCAATGTGTTCGCAATAGAATGTTCTATGAGCCCGTAGGTAAAAAAGATCAACAAAGCGTAAGATAGAATAGCGCCAAATATAAAACAATGCTGGAACATATCAGTGAGCGTCAAACACACACAAAATGTTTTTACTGTTGTTATGTTTGTCAAGTTTATACTTGTTGCACACAGTTATTTTTGGTTGTACATTGATCGGATTAAATTCCCTAAACAGACATATGCATATAATACATGATATGGGGGAAGCATTACCAGTATAAACGGCTAAAGTCACCCACCTGCAACCCGTTTGGGACACTCATGCAGACACACATTACACCCAAAAAAAAATCTATGAAGGTTCGAGTCTACTTACGGCAGTTTATGTGATACAGTGTTCATTCTGGTATCAAAATACTCGTTTCAGTTTGTAGTTCATGCGATTTTCAGAATGAAATGAATCGCTGGAGGTTCAACATTTGATTCAGAGTCAGAGTCATCTGACAAAACCGTCTCGTCAAATGGCAGTGTGCCAGACATCTCGGGTTCTGATTCGGTTGCTGCTTCAGCTTGAGGTGTTGAAGTGAACAAAGGCCGCCTCACACCAGATGGTCCGGGAGTTTGTATGGCATCAGCATAGGCAGGACCTGTCATCATTTATGTCTGGAGCGTGCCGCAAGTGTTGAGATACTGTTGCTGTTTGAGGCCAATCTTCCGGGTCCCAGCGCAATAGGGCCCAAATTGCCACCTCGTGGAACTGTAGCAATGTTAGCTTTTTTTGATTAGTTGTGTTGTATTTGTACAAAACAAAGGCATTATGCAATGCCATTTGCAGGAAATAAACGTTATCTTTTTGGTCCACTTGTGAGTTTTCCTGGTAAAATGGTAATACCATTTAATCGAAGTGGTCCACACCTTTCATGAACTTATTGTATCATGCAGCCTAGTGGCGAGAAAGAGAACCTCATGGCGCGCAGTTTGAAACAAACCCAAAGTAAATCGGATTAAAATTGAATTTTATACAAATATTTTTTTGAGGACATCATTTTATGTCCACATTGCGGAAGCGATTAGGCAAACAGGACTCCAGGTAATGTCCTGATCCGCATAAAGTGTTAATATTTTGCAGGGTGGGGGATGGATTAATTCAAATCCCTTTTTTTCTTATGGGAAAAATTGCTTTGACTTATGATATTTCGACTTACGATCCGTGTCTGGGAACAGATTAGCATCGTAAGTCGAGGCCCCATTGTATATCATTCTGAAAATCCAAGGGTTTTCAAAAAAATATAATGTACAGAAAAGCCAAATGTGTGTGATGTGGAGGGCTAATAGTAAGGCTAGGGTGACGAGGCCATTTTTTACGGAGTGGGTGAATGAGGTGGTGTGCCCTGCCATACAAAAATATCTGCTGGAGAAAAGTTTACCACTCAAGGTCCTGCTTCTCCTCGACAATGCTCATGCTCATCCTCCAGGCTTGGTGGATTCATTGTTGGACAAATTTAATTTTGTCACAATAAAGTTCCTTCCTCCTAATACCACTTCTCTAATTCAGCCTATGGACCAGAAAATTATAGCGAATTTTAAGAACCTTTATGAAAGGGCACTTTTGCGGAAATGTTTTGGAATGACTGATGTAACAATCCTCACCCTCAAAGAGTTCTGGAAAAATCATTTAAACATTTGTAGTGCTTTAAAACTCGTTAACAAAGCCTGGCAAGAAGTGACTCAATAATCCTGATCTCTGGCTGGAGAAAATTGTGGCCTGAATGCATTTCAGAATTAGACTTTGAGGGGGTTTGAGCCTGCAAATGAAGTGCCTGTTGTTGAGGAAATTGTTTCTCTGGGCTGGAAAATGGGCTTGGAATTGGATGGTGCCGATGTGGAGGCGTTAGTGGAGGAACCCAGCGAAGAACTGACCACTAAAGAACTCCTAGCCCTTCAAAAGGAGCAGCAACAAGAGGCAGCTGAGGATATTTCTTTAGGGGAGGAGGAGGCAGAAGAGAATGTCCCTTCCTCAACAGTTAGGAAGTGGTGTCGGCTGTGGGAAGAAATGCAAACTTTTGTTGAAACGACTCGCCCAGAGAAAGCTGTAGTAGACCGGTGCATTAACCTTTTCAATGACAATGTGATGCCTCACTACAGAGAAATGTTGCAAAGAAGGGATAAACAATCTTTAATGGAATGTTTTCTTGTGAGAAAATCAAACAGTGAGCCACAAACAGGTCCTAGTGGTTTGCAGGCAAAACGTGCCAGAGAGTGCACCCCCAGAGAAGTCCTCATTGCCTGATGTTCTGATGGAAGGGGACTCCCCTTCTGAACAATAGCACCTCTCCTCCTCCCCCCTCCTCACCATCTTCCATACGCCATCAGGAGTCATCAGTAAAGGTAAGTAATAACTTGTCCATACTTTTGTAGTGAAGATTTGGGTGAAATGGGTAAAAATTTATTTTCAAGTTAATTTTTCTGGGGGGAGCCCCGTCGGCTCCCCGGAGCTATCCCAGGCTGATATGCTAATGTCAGACTTTGGCATCAGTCATGTGTATGGAGTTCTTAGGCCTACCGGGGACCACGGCCAGAACCGAGCCCCCTCAGAGAGGCAAGGGGAGCAATGGCCTATAGAAGTCCCCGTGTGGTTGGAAGCATTCTATGTCTGCCATCGACCGGAATAGGCACCCAAAAAGGTAAGCGCCTCAAAACAAACCCCTATTCTGGTTAAAATTGCTACCAAAAGCCGAACTAGTGGATAGAACTCCCCCAACAGAAAACAAGCAAACTGTGCTTTGCGTGTGGTGTTTGTTTTGTGGGTGCGAGAGCCAGGAGTTATCTTCAGTACTCGGGCTGCTTGCACCTAGGGCTGCCTTCCCTAGGTGCCCTGTAAGTACTGCCCTTGGGGCCACCTTCCACAGGTTCCTCGGGGTCTGCCTCTGCTGGTCCGTTTTGCCTTTCGGTTTTTCGGCCGCCTGTTGGGCTCTTGGGTGTTCTGTTCTCCCTTGTTACCGGCAGGTAAGAGGCAGTTTGCACTGGTAGGGGCGCAGGGTGCTGCACAGCTTGTATTCCTGACATAGCGGCCGGCTCTGTTCCTTGGGGTTCGCTGTCCTCTTGCGGGGTTTTGTTTTTCTTTTTCTTTTTGCCTGATGGGTTTTTGTCCCCGCATGTTCCTGGGGCAGCAAAACCCCGCATAGTAACACCTAGTCGCCTGGTTCGTCAACACTGCTTGTATCCGAGCCCATGTCACTGAAGCCCAAAAATAACTCGTCACATATAGTATCACCAAATAAACTCATCAGGTGACACACAAGGTGATGGGGGAACAATGGCCTATCAAAACCCCCGTGTGGTTGGAAGCATTGTGTATCTGCCATCGACCGGGTCTGGCACCCAGAAAGGTAAACATCCCAAAACAAACCCCTATTCTGGTGAAAATATTGCTACAAAAATTCTCCTAAAAGAAACGAGCATGACATCACACGTCGCCGTGCGACGTGTGATGTCATGCTCGTATGTTTTGTGCTCGTATGTGTACGAAGTACCTGAGCTAGGAGAGAGGCCTTGTGTGCAAGCACCCACGGATACCGAAGAGTCTGGAGTGAAGGCACCTGTGTACTTGCAGCCTGGCAAAGTACAATGTATGCTGAACCGGCCAGAGATTCCCCAGACGTCGGAGGTATGTGAGGTATGTGCAAAAGTTCTAGTGCCCTCTTTCGTCCAAACCAGGCTAATGGATGTAGCTGGCTATGGACATTACAGGCTCAGGAAGCTTATCCCTCAGCTAACCAACTGTTTCCTAGCGATATTTTGTTTTGTGCTCGTATGTGTTCTCAGTGTTCTCAGTAAGGATCAGTGGACGACCCGAAGGATGATGGCTCCCTTGAACATCGTGAGGAGATCCCAGGGATTAGAGACGTGCACTGCAAGTGTCGCAGTTGAAGAAGGGACCTGGAAGGTAATAGTTGATACAGGAGGTACGAGAGATGATAATATGAGTGACTGTTTCCGACAGGTTGACATCCCCCGCGTGATTGCTGAGCCTCAATGCAGCGTTATGCGGAACGTTGGTCGACCTGACGGTGGCAGAGCGAATGCCATCTTCGGTGTGCAAGCAGCCCTGTTGGAACTAGGTGTGAGCCTAGTAGAGGAGTCCGCTGTAAGTACTGACTTGCCCACTGTCACTGTCACTCTGAATTATCAGACCCCTGTATTCCAGGTTCCTGTCTCCCTGGAGGACCGTCGGACCGGTACCAGAAATGCCGTCTGTGATCAGCCATCATCGGTGCCACGACACAGGGAAGTATCGAGTCGCCCCAGATCGTGTCTACACCGATCCTTACTTGAGAGATGTGAGATGATGCCCCTGCTTGACATCGCAGTGGAGACGTGGAAGGTTACGCCAGGCAGGACATTGCCTTCAATCTTCAAGTTCCCGTTGTGCCGGAATTGCCCAGTAGGCCAGTTCTGTGGACGAGACAGCCTCGCCGTTCCAGATTACAGTATAAGTAAGTCCATTTGGAGTTGTGTCACCGTACTAATTTGGTTGGTGTTTCTTTTTATAGAACCCCAAACCAAATTCTTTTTGGTGGGGAGGTGTTACGAACCCGGATCCAGCGTCCGAGCACGGAGCAGTGACGACCGCGCCATCTGTGGGTCAGCTCCCGAAACCCCCTCCAAACGGACAACGACACCTGGTGAGGGCGACGTGTACTGGCTACGAGGGCCAGTTGCCAGTCCTGTTCAGCGCTCAACACAGCCGCTGCTGACCTCTGGTGAGGTGGTGCTCAGACACCAGCGCCATCTATGGAGTGGATAGGTGGGCGTTTGTGTCTGAGCCTGTAAGTGAGGTGCCTTAGTGTGTCCCAGTTATTGATGACGTGTCTGCTTACAGAGTCGACCTGGGACTGCTGTGTTGGAAGTTGAGTCAGTCTACCCGAGGCAGCCGTCTCCATACCTTGTGCTTTGCTGCAGCAGCTGTGAAGTCGCTTCCCGGAAGAACACTGTGGTGTTACCCTGTCAGTGGAGTGACAGTAGAAGGATTATCCGGGGCCGACTGCTGGAGACGATTATCCACTGGGGTACTGAGGACAGGAGAGTGATTTGTGATATCACACGAGACTCCTGTCTAGGGCGTTACCCTAATATCGTTCGTGGAGTGGCCTGACCAGCGTTGCGGGTCCGGAACCTGCCAGCAGACCGGCTGGATTTGTGGTTGATGGCCTCCACGGCGGTGCCCCCAGTGGACCTGTGTTTTGGCTGACCTGTGGCCAGGGTAGGCTCAACTTCGCAGAAGAATTCGTTGTGAGGCCACGAAGAAGCACCGAGGACTCAGCACCAAGAGAGTTGAACCAGAGTCTTCAGGAGAAGACGATTGAGCGATTCTTCAGTACGAAGATGATTCCCGTGTACAGTGTTAATACCCCTCCCCCGTGTAATCTATTTTATATATTATTTATTGGTGGTGGTTAATATATTAAGTTTTTGCCTTTATTTCCCTTCCCCTTTAAGTTACTTGCGTCACGGATCACATCCCTTGAAAGCCACTACTGGCTTGGGGTCGGATACAACTTCCTCTAACAACATCAGAGTAAGAACCCCGTTGCGTCCCGAGAGGGCCGTAACAATAGCTGATACGGTTGTATCAAAGAGAATTCCAGGAAGTAGCCTAAATGAACAGGCATATGCAAATGACCTACTACGGATGTGCGATAGGTTTGCCTTAAACCAGCAAATAGTAGAACCAACTAAGGAGGAGAACACGCTGGACCTCATTTTCACTTACAATGATGAATTGATCCGCAACGTAATGATTACAAATACCTGTTACTCAGATCACAACTTAATTGAAGTTCTGACTAGCATGAGGAATAAACCTTCAAAACCAGTCCCAATTTCCGATGGAGGAGATTTCAGCAAATTCAACTTCAATAATAAACAGATAAACTGGAAACAAATAAACCAAGACTTCACAGAAATAAGCTGGGAAGAACAGCTAGAAAATGCAAACCTGAATCAGTGCCTGGAAAAAATAAGCTCAGTAGCACTAGAAATATGTTCAAACCGCATACCACTAAGAAAAAAGAGGAAGAGATGCAGATTGGAACGGGAACGTTGTTCCCTCTATAGGTGAAGAAAATGAATCGTGGAACAACTTAAGAGTTGCACCCTATCTCAAGAACGGCGAAGAAGGTTAGGTAGAGAAATAGAAACAATTGAACTAAAGCTACAAGAATCATACAAAACCCAGGAGAGGCAAAGAGAGCAAAAGGCCATATGTGAAATAGAGAGAAATTCAAAATATTTCCTCTATGCAAAATCAAGATCAAAATCCACATCTAGTATCGGGCCCCTGCGAAAGGGAGATGGAACTTTCACTGATGACAACAAAGAAATGAGCGAAATACTGAGAAATCAGTACGACTCTGTTTTCAGCAAGCCACTGAACACACCGAAGATTGATAACCCAAATTAATTTTTCATGGATATGATACCAACATCAAATCATATATAAGATGTCACCCTATCCCCACTGGATTTTGAAGAAGCCATAGACAGTATGCCTATGCACTCTGCACCAGGCCCTGACTCTTGGAACTCTATATTCATCAAAAACTGTAAAAAAACGCTATCTCAGGCCCTTCGCATTCTTTGGAGACTAAGCCTAGATACTGGCATTATCCCTGACATATTAAAAACAGCAGATAACACCGCTCCATAAATTAGGAAATAAGGCAGAAGCAAAAAATTACAGACCGATAGCACTAACAATGCACATCATAAAAATCTTTGAGAGAGTGCTAAGAAGTAAGATCACAAAATACATGGAATCACAGCATCTCCATAACCCAGGACAACATCGTTTCAGAACAGGGCGCTCTTGCAGTTGCTGGACCACTATGACATGGCACTAGATGCCATGGAAGACAAACAAAACGCTGCTGTAATTTACACAGATTTCGCAAAAGCCTTTGACAAATGAGACCATGGTGTTATTGCACATAAAATGCGTTCAAAAGGAATTACCTTAAAAATAGGCAGATGGATCTACAATATCCCGACTAATAGAACCCATTGTGTAATAGTCAACAAAATAAAATCCGGACCATCAACCGTAAAGAGCTCAGTCCCCAAGGGTACTGTGCTTGCTCCAGTACTTTTTCTCATCCTCATATCGGACATAGACAAGGACACAACCTATAGTACTGTATCATCCTTTGCAGATGACACTAGGAATTTTATGAGAGTAGACAACATAGAGGACACGGCAAACCTCCAATCAGATTTAAATCAGGTCTTTCTATAGGCTACAGAAAATAACATGGTGTTTAACGAAGATAAGTTTCAGCTCATGCGCTACGGAAAAAATAAAAAAATAAAAACGGAAACCACGTACAAAACTCAGTCAAATCATAACATTGAACGGAAAGGCAATGTAAAGGATTTGGGTATACTGATGTTGGAAGACCTTACATTTAAAGAACACAATAAAGTAGCCGCCACAACTGCAAGAAAAATGACAGGTTGGATAACAAGAACCTTTCACACTAGAGATGCTATACCGATGATGATACTTTTCAAGACGCTAGTGCTCTCTAGAGTGGAATACTGCTGCACAATGACAGCCCCTTTCAAAGCTGGAGAAATTGCTGACCTGGAGAGCATGCAGAGATCCTTTACTGCTAGAATCCACTCAGTAAAACATCTAAACTATTGGGACTGACTAAAGAGCCTAAACCCGTATTCTCTTGAGCGCAGGCGGGAGAGATACATAATAATTTATACATGGAAAATAGTAGAGGGGCTGGTCCCAAACCTACACACAGAAATAACAGCACATGAGACCAGAAGGCTTGGCAGGATGTGCAGAATACCCCCGTTGAAGAGCAGAGGTGCAACAGGTACTCTGAAAGAAAACTCTATCAATATCAGAGGCCCGAGACTGTTCAACACGCTTCCGCTACACATAAGGGGCATAACTGGCTGACCCCTCACAGTGTTCAAGAGAGAACTTAACATCTCCAAAGGATACCTGATCAACCAGGCTGTGACTCATACATTAGGCTGCGAGCAGCTGTGTCCAACAGCCTGGTTGACCAGTCCAGCAATGAGGAAGCCTGGTCGACGACCGGGCCGCGGGGTCGCTGAGCCCCGGAATCACCTCAAGATAACCTCAAGGTAGGTCCCGTCTGAACCCCTGGGTTCATTGCCCCTCTCGGATGACGACGCTGTCCCAGGTTCGGCTCCTGTTAGAGCCGGGTTCTTGGATGGTGTCCCTGGACCTCCGAGACATTTATTGGCATGTCCAGATTCATTCGGGGTTCAGGGACTGGCTTGGTTTTGTGGAGGGGTGTCAAGGTTACTCGGGTCGTCATGGCCCGTCTGTGTCTCTTAGGTGATCAGGTGTTGGTCTTCCTCAACGATTGGCTGGTTTGGGCTCCCAGTCGTCCTGTTGTCTGCTAGCCAGAGATTTGGCTCTTTTCCAGCTCGCCGGATTTGGGTTCTTGGTGAACTGGAGGAAGCCCCATCTGGTTCCCTCCCAGGTTTGGTTGTGGCTGGTTTTGTGTGGGACTCTCAGATCGCTTCCTTGTCTCTTCCTCCGGAGTCTCTCCTCCGGCTGCAGTCCCACTTGTGGCTGTTTCTGGGATGCTTCCAGGTCACCCGGCGGTTGCACGAGGGTTTGTGTGGGAGCCTGAACTTCGCGATGCCTTGATCCATGAACTTGAACGAGCCTTGAACTTCCCTACCCACCAGGTCGGGTTTGGCTTCATCAGCTGTTCTGGTTCCTTCGGGGACGTCCCTTCCCCCTCTCTTCTGATCGCTGGGTTCGACCCCCTGGGGCTTTGCGTCGGCTGCTGTGTCGCCGGCTTCCTCTTCAGGTGTTTCGGGGTTCAGTGCCTTGGCGCCTGCCTAAGCCCTCTCTCGATGTGTTCACGGATGCGTCGTCTCTCGGCTGGGGCTTTGTAACCAGTGCTCACCAGGCTGGCCAGGGACAGTGAGGTCCATCCTTCCTTCGAGCCCACAGCACGGTGCGGGATTTTGCGGCGGTGTGGTTTGCTCTTTGGAGGATTCGGGTTGCCCGCGGATCAACGATCTGGCTCTATTCAGACTGCTCCCCAGTGGTTCATTGCCTGAACCAGGGGGATTTGATGCAGTCCTTGGCTCTTTGGCGCTGGTTACTTCGGGTGACTTGTCTGCTGAGTTCTTGGGAGTTTGGCTTTCCTGGCTGTTCACATGCAGGGAGTGTCCAACGTCCTTGCCGATGGCCTGTCTCATTTCGTTCCCCTTTCCACGGAATAGACGGTCGATGCCGACTCCTTCCGTTGGCTCTGCCAAACGTTCAGACGCCCCGAGGTGGACCTCTTCGCATCAGCTTGGTCGCGGCGCCTCCCTCTTTATATGGCGCCCTTCCCCGACAACGAGGCCGTCGGGGTCGATGCCTTTCAGCAGTACTGGTCGAGGTGGGGGCTCCTGTACCTCTTTCCCCAGGTTCAGCTGTTGCTCCAGGTCCCGACTTGCTTGGAGACTACCAAGGGAGAATAGTCCTCATGGCCCTGTGGTGTCTCGCCCTCCCGTGGTTTCAGGCGCTTCTTGCTCGGTGTCCGAATCCGGAGGTTTTCCCGCGGCTCCGCCTCTTCCAGCAGATCGGACCCGAGCATTACGTGGATGGTTTGATCTTCTCCTCAAGTCTTCGCATATGGTCTTTTTGACTCGAGTTTATCATCATCTTTATGGTGATCAGGTGGCTTCCTTGTTAGTGTCCCACCTGTGGGCTTCATCTTGGCGGCAGTATAAAGTTTCCTGGCGGTCCTTCCGGTTCATTTTAAGTCTTCGTCGTTGTACTTCACTTTCTGTTAGGGTCATGCTGTCCTTTCTCTCTTGGTTGTTTCAGGACCGTCATCTTATGCCTAACAATGTCGCCTCGTATCGTGCGGCACTGGTGGAGCCGCTTCAGCTTGCTTTCGGTATTGATGTTACTTCTGCACCGTTTTGCAAGCTGTCTCGTGCGTTGTTTCACCTCCGGCCTGCTCATGCGCCTGCGGAGCCGTCCTGGTCGTTGAACAGAGTGCTCTCTTCTCTTTCTTCTCTTCGGTTTGTTGTGGCCCCTTCGGTTCAGGAGTGTTTCTCCATGGCTCTTTTTCTGTTGGCATTGCCTCTGGGGGTCGGGTTGAGGAGCTTCATGCTCTCCTCTGGCGCAGGGGTTTCTGCTCTTTCAGTCTTTGTGATGGTTTTGTTCGTCTGCAGCCATCTCCTTCTTTTCTGGCAAGGAATGAGACTGCTGCTTTCTGGATGGGTCCCTGGGTTGTTGATGCTTGGTTGGTTTGGTCAAGGGTGCATCATGTTTTGTGTCCGGTTGCGGCCCTTCTCCGTTATTTGCGCGCCACGGCTTCTGTGTCCGGGGACGCGCTTTGGGTTGATCCGGTTTCCCTTCTTCCCTGTTTGTGGGTGTGGGTCTCCCAGGTCGTCTGCAGAGTTATTAAGGCTAGCCAGCCTGCAGTCTATCCCCATGCTCATGATGTTCGTAAGTTCGCTGCTCTTGCTGCCGTCTTTGGCAACATGTCCTGGGCTGACATTCAGGCACGGGGCTTTTGGCGATCGAACAGGGTCCTGGCTGCTCGTTAACTCGTGAATGTTTCAGGGGCCAGTCGGGCTTGTGTCGCTTTGGGTCGGCGGTTGCAACCAGTTGTCTCGACTTCAAGTTGAGGAGAGTGAGCAGTGACCGCCTCCCGGGTAAGTCCCTAATGTTTTCCTCCGTGGGTT
This sequence comes from Procambarus clarkii, assembly GCF_040958095.1. NCBI lineage: Eukaryota > Metazoa > Arthropoda > Malacostraca > Decapoda > Cambaridae > Procambarus > Procambarus clarkii. The sequence continues at coordinate 20,854,295 of NC_091181.1, read as the reverse complement.
TTCCCACCCCCAATTTCTGGGTGTGACCCGGAAGCTCCCTGGCATCCCTCCCTCCCTCTGGTCGGCGGTTTTTCGCGTGTTTTGACATCCAGCCTCCGAACTGACGGGTGGATAGCCGGTATGGGGGGTCTGGGGCTCCCCCTTCTTCCTCCCGGGGAGGGGGGGGGGGAGCTGCACAGACAGCGGCACGGTGACGTGTGACGTCATGCTCGTTTGCTCGTTTCTTTTAGGGGAGTTCTTCCCATTTGTTTGGCTTTTGTAGCAATATTTTCACCAGAATAAGGGTTTGTTTTGGGATGCTTATCTTTCTGGGTGCCAGACTCAGTCGATGGCAGACATAGAATGCTTCCAACCACACGGAGGTTTCTATAGGCTATTGCTCCCCATGCCTTTCTGAGTGAGAAAGTTTCTGGCTCGTGATTCCCGGTAGGCCGGTCGGCCGAGCGGACAGCACGCTGGACTTGTGATCCTGTGGTCCTGGGTTCGATCCCAGGTGCCGGCGAGAAACAATGGGCAGAGTTTCTTTCACCCTATGCCCATGTTACCTAGCAGTAAAATAGGTACCTGGGTGTTAGTCAGCTGTCACGGGCTGCTTCCAGGGGGTGGAGGCCTGGTCGAGGACCGGGCCGCGGGGACACTAAAGCCCCGAAATCATCTCAAGATAACCTCAAGAGAAGAGAGGCCCACAGAACTCCATACACATGACTGATGCCAAAGTCTGACATTAGCATATCAGCCTAGTAAGCTCCAAGTAGCCTCCGGGTCACACCCAGAAAATGGTGTTTCGTTACATTCAACTCTGGTTTTTTATACTTAAAACAAACTAATGTGCTGTTATCTGCTGGCATTTGCGGTAGGTAGGGCTTCCCCCAAGTTCGTTTCCATATGCCTTTGGGTGCTCAGATTCGTCTTTTCAAAGGTTTTCTTCCTCTCAGCTTACCCCTGCGGAGGCTCAGGAGGCCCTTGGAGCGTACCTCCTGTGAGACCCAGTTCGTGCCTCTGTGTTGGATCTGGGTTTTGATTGAGTTTGGTTCCTCTTCCTGTGATTGGGTGCGTTCCGAGGTTCCTGTGTCTTCCTGGCTGGCAGGTTGCTTCGTCGACTGCTTCGGTTAGGCTCCCTGCCGATCTGCTTGTCTGCTAGCCAGGGTTCTGGTTCTTTCCAAGCTGGTCGGGTTCAGGTTCCAGGTAGCTAGGCAGAAGTCCAAGTTGGTTCTGTCCCGGGTTCAGCTGGGCCTAGTGTGGGTTTCTCTGACTGCGTCCCCTTCTCTCCCTCCTGCAGCTCTGCTCTGGCTGCAGTCCCGCTTTCAGCTGTTTTTGAGGGGGGGACCCGGGTCCCTTGACGGTTGCTTGAGCAGCTGTGCGGGAGCTTGAACTTTGCTCTGTTGGTTTACCAACTGGACAGGGTTTGGCTTTGGAGGCTTTTCTGGCATCTTCAAAGTGGCCTCTTTTGCCGCCCTCACGTTCGTTGGGTTTCTTCCCATGTCTTTACACCGATTACATCACCAGCTTCCTCTTCAGGTTTTTTGGGGTTTGGTGTCATGGGGCCTTCCTCTTCCCTCCCTCGATGTGTTTATGGATACCTCGTCCCTCGTTTGGGGCTTTGTGACCAGTGCTCACAAGTCAGGCCAGAGGTGTTGAGGGGGTTGTCCTTACGTCAGACTCGCACCACGATGCGGGAGTTTGCGGAGGTGTGGCAGGTGCTTCAATGGATTCGAATTCCTCGGAGCTCGATGATCCAGCTCCATTCAGATTGTTCCCCTATTGTTCATTGTCTCAACCGGTGGGGGCTCTCTTCGGTTTGTGGCTCTTTGGGGCTGGGTTGCTGCTGAATTCTTTGGGTTTAGCTCTCTGCGCTGTAGACATTCAGGGATGTCCAACGTCCTGGCAAATGACTTGTGACGTATGGGTGCAAGGAAATAGACCTCCTGGCATCGGCGTGGTCTCGGCGTCTCCCACTGTACATGGCGCCGTTTCCCGACTGTGACGCCCTCGAGGTAGACGCTTTTCGGCAGGACTAGTCTAGATGGGGGTTTCCTGTATCTTTTAACCTGGTCCAGCTGTTTCTCCAGGTTCTGGCTTGGTTGGATTTCTATTGAGGGAGAGTGATTCTCCTGGCTCCATGATGACCAGCCCAGCCTTGGTTTCAGGCACTTGTTGCTTGGTGTCCGATCCCGGGTGTTTTTCTGCAGTGCCGCCTCTTTCAGCAGGTGGGCATGTGTGATACCTTGCTGGTTCACCTTACTGCTCCGCGCTACGTGTCTGGTACTTCTGACGCATATGTATCACCATATGTATGGTGATCAGCTTCTTTGATGGTGTCCCACCTGCGGTCTTCATCTCAGCAACAGCATGGAGTTTCCTGACGGTCTTTTCGTCTTTTTCTTTCTCTTCGGCAGGTTTCGTCAGTTTCAGATCAGGTTGTTTTGTCCTTTGCTGGCTTTTTCTGGATCAGCATCTCATGCCTAATAATGTTGCTTCTTAATGTGCAGCGTTGGCAGAGCCGTTGCAGTTTGCGTTTGGGGTGGATGTCACTTCTGCTCTGTTCTGCAAGCTCTCTCATGCCTTTTTTTGCCTCTGGCCTGCTCATGCACTGCCTGAGCAGTCTTGATCTTTGGACTGGGAACCCAGTCCCAGGACTGGGTTTCTTCCTTTCTTCCTCTTTTCTGGGGGGGGAGCCCCTACGGCTCCCCGGAGCTATCCATGGCTGATATGGATACCCTAACTATTTTGCATCAGTCGATGTGGGTGGAGTTCTAGGCCTTCCGGGGACCACGAGCCAGAACCTAGCCCCCTCAGAGAGGCACGGGGAGCAATGGCCCATACAAATGCACATGTGATTTGGAGCATTCTATATCTGCCATCGACCGGGACAGGCACCCAGAAAGGTAAGCACCACAAAACAAACCCCTATTCTGGTTAACAACAAAAATCGACAAACGAGTGGACAGAACTCCCCCAGAAAAACGAACTAACAAGCATGACGTCACATGAGCCGCGCCACATGTCTGCGCAGCTCCTCCCTCCCCGGGATGGGGAAGGGGGAGCCCCAGACCCCCGCGCTGGCGATCTCCGCCTCAGTTCCTCGGCTGATGGGATAATGCACGGTCGTGTGGCTCCAGCTTCGGTCTTGTCTCAGTGCTGTGACTTGTTTGCAGTGCTGCTCTTACGGTGGTCGTGTGAGCTGGGAGTAGTATTCTCAGGTACTCAGGCTGCATGTGCTTAGGGTCACCTTCCCTGAGTGCCCTGTAAGTACCGCCCTTGGGGCTTGGGGTTGCCTTCCACAAGTCACCTTGGATCTACCTCTGTTGGCTTTTCGCTGCTTGGCGTTTGGCCGCCCCGAGTGTTTGGGGATTTTACTCCCTTGTTTACCTTGGGGTAAGTGGTAGTTATAGCACTGGTGGGGCGCAGGGTACTGCGTAGCTAGTTTTCACCTATGACACCGGCCGGCTCTGGTCCCTCTGGGTACGTTGTCCACTTGTGTGGTTTTTCTTTTATATTTGTTTTTGCCTGGTAAGGGGGTCTGCCTTGTGTTCCCCCCCCCCCCTTATATTAGGTTAGTTTGTGTGGTGGCACCCCCTGCTTCGCCCTCACGGGTTGACACGTCCCGTGGGTTCAGCTTTAGCAGTTTGCTTGGTAGTTTGGGGCGCCGGTTAGCAGTGCCCTGCTTGGGATAACCCTTAGCAGACCCAGTCTAGAGGCCCTGGGAAAACCCCCGGGGGCTCTCGGGTCCGATAGTGGAGACCCTTGCGTCCCCTCTCGCATTGTGCGAGTTGAGGGTTGCTCTGTCCCTTTGTCTCAGGGTGACTCTTCTTGTTTTTGCCTCCGTCATGCTGCCTGTTGGGTCGGTGACACATTCGACCCTGAGTCCTGCGAGCTTTGTTGCTTGTTCGTGACTGCATTCACCCAGTCTGCTGATGAATTCCCGTGGGTGCAGGCCACGGGAATTCATCATTCCCCCTCCTGCATCCGGCCCCTATGCATCTGCAGGCTTCGGGGTCAGGGCGGGGTTAGAGTTTCTGAGACTTGGGCGGTTTCGGGGGTTGCCCCGTCCGGGGTAGCTGCGGAGGCATTTGAGTCTGTTCCTCCGGCCGATGCTCCGGGGTCTGACCAGTGGGCCCCTTCTCTTCTAGCTCTCTCAGCTGCCCCGGCTGTTTCTTGTGGGGCCGGGGCTTTGGAGGTCGACTCGGCCCCGGGGCCTGGTGTAGTGGCTCCTGGGGTTGGGGAAGGGGGGAGCGGCCTTGGGGGCCATGGGCTCCATTGCGCCCCGCCTGGATTTCCGTCCTTCTGAGCGGGGCTTACTGTTGCGAGGAGTGGGGTTTTCTTTTCCCCTTCTGCATACGATTTGGGCTTGGGTTCTGCTCCTCCCCGGGTTCGGTTCCGTGTCTCTGTGGTTTCTTCGGTTCCGTCTTCCGGAGGTTTTTGGCTAACCGCATCTCTTTGCCTGTGTTGCGGTTGGCTTTTGCGGCTTACCTCCTGCGTGTCCCGGAGTTTGCCTCCATACTGGTTCCTTCTGTTCTGTACAGGTTGGGCTCCTTGTAGCCGTTTGGGCTCCTTGTAGCCGTTTGGGCTCCTTGTAGCCGTTTGGGCTCCTTGTAGCCGTTTGGGCTCCTTTGTAGCCGTTTGGGCTCCTTTGTAGCCGTTTGGGCTCCTTGTCGCCGTTTGTGCTACTGTCGCCAGCTGGGCTGCTTCTCGCCTTGTTGGGCTGCTTCTCGCCTTGTTGGGCTGCTTCTCGCCTTGTTGGGCTGCTTCTCGCCTTGTTGGGCTACTTCTCGCCTTGTTGGGCTACTTCTCGCCTTGTTGGTCTACTTCTCGCCTTGTTGGGCTACTTCTCGCCTTGTTGGGCTACTTCTCGCCTTGTTGGGCTACTTCTCGCCTTGTTGGGCTACTTTTCTTTCGCGTCCCGTGCATGCGCCGTGGGAGTTTGTTTTGGTTCTGGGCGGTGTGCACACGTGTTCTGCATCCATTTTCTCTGGGGGGGCTTCACCTCTCGCTCTTTTCTTAATCCAATCCGTGCCCAGTTACTTGGGGGTGTTCTGGAGTGCCGCTGTGGGAAAGTCATGAGGTTTTTCCCTACGTTCTAAGGTGGGGAGCCTCCTTCGCCGCTCCCCTCCTCTCCAGCATGGGCTCCCTGGCAGCCTCCGGCAGTTACGGACTCGAAAGCTTGCGTCATGGCCCTTCAGCGCCTATGTTCTGCAGGTGAGTTGGTGCGGTTTGGCGTCTCCTTTGTCCTGACGCTGTTTTTGGTTTTGGAAGTAGGAATGGGTGTACATACGCACTTGAGAACATGGACCGTACCACCCGAGGTGCCTACTGCAGGGCTATTAGCCCATACAGGGGCAACTCTTGTTCTCTCCACCTGCTTCCTTCCTCGGTTTACGGGTGTCTGCGGGTGGCCTCTTGTCCCTTCCGAGGCGGCTCCTGCCTGTACTCCTCCTGCCCCTCTCCTATGCTTGTCTAACCTTGCTTGAGTTCGGGGCCCCGCCTCCACCTTGTTCCACGGTGCAACGGTGGGGGTGCCTGTTCGGTGGTACACTTAGGTATGTAATTACCTAAGTGTGTGTGTGTGTGTAATTACCTAAGTGTAGTTACAGGATGAGAGCTACGCTCGTGGTATCTCGTCTTCCCAGCACTCTTTGTCATATAACGCTTTGAAACTACTGACGGTCTTGGCCTCCACCACCTTCTCGCCTAACTTGTTCCAACCGTCTACCACTCTGTTTGCGAAAGTGGATTTTCTTATATTTCTTTGGCATCTGTGTTTAGCTAGTTTATATCTATGACCTCTTGTTCTTGAAGTTCCAGGTCTCAGGAAATCTTCCCTGTCGATTTTATCAATTCCTGTTACTATTTTGTACGTAGTAATCATATCACCTCTTTTTCTTCTGTCTTCTAGTTTTGGCATATTTAATGCTTCTAACCTCTCCTCGTAGCTCTTGCCCTTCAGTTCTGGGAGCTACTTAGTAGCATGTCTTTGCACCTTTTCCAGTTTGTTGATGAGCTTCTTAAGATATGGGCACCACACAACTGCTGCATATTTTAGCTTTGGCCTAACAAAAGTTGTGAACAATTTCTTTAGTATATTGCCATCCATGTATATAAAAGCAATTCTGAAGTTAGAAAGCGTGGCATAGGCTCCTCGCACAATATTCTTTATGTGGTCCTCAGGTGATAATTTTCTATCGAGGGTGTTTTTGTGCTCGCCTCCTTGTGTTGCAGGATTGGGTTCTGGCTCTTTGGTTCTGCCTCTCCCCTGTCGTTTGCCTGTCGAGCGGATTCTGTGCTTCATGGGTGCTCTCGTCTCTGCTCTTGGGGCTGTGTATGGGGTCAGCCCAAGTTGGGCTGCCTAATGTGTTCCTTCGATTGCCTGTTACACTGCACACGTTTCTTCTACCGTCCCTGTGGCTCAGTTGGGTGCTCGGTTTCCGCCTGTGTCCCCTTGTGTGCCACTCGTGTACGATTTATCTTTATCTTCCCTGTCGCTTCCTCGGGGAGTGTGGTGACGTTTTGCTGCGGTTTTGGTACTGCAGCTGCGTGTCGGGGTTGGTTGTGGCATTATGTTCGGCCCTTCCGTGCTCCCTCTGGGGCCCTCCTTCCTTGCCGGTCTTGCTGTGCCGGGCCTGGTTTTTCCATGTTCCTTGGATTCTCTGTCTTGTCCTCACCTTGTTGTGCTGGCTGAGGATGAGCTTGGGGTCTTCGTCTCACCCCTCGCCTATCCTCCGGTTTCAGTTCAAGTTCCAGAGCCTAGTGGGCTCCCTTCCTTAGTGTTTTTCATGGCTGCCCCTGGGTTTTTCTTGACACTGGCACTTTGAGGGGACAGCTCGGCCCTGGGGCCTGCAGGATGGGTTCCCGGGGCTGGGGTCGGGCTAACGTGAGGGGGCCTTAGGCCCCGTTGGTCCCCGCCGGGGTATTTCTAACCCTCTGGGCGGGGCTTGCGATTTTGTGGTGTGGGGTTTTTCCGTTCCCCCTCTCCGCACGTGCTTTGTGGGCGTCGGCCCCTCCCTGGGCTCGATTTCCTTGTCCATTGTGCCCGTTGTTTCCATCCTGTCGGTGGGTGCTTTTCTACGGTCTTCGCCCCTTTTTTCCGGGACGGGCCTTCTGCGTCATGTCCCCCTCTTCTTGGGGTTTCTGCATGACTTTTGGTCTCGGGTGCGACGGGGTTTTTGTGCCTTCGTCCTTTGTGTTTTCTTCTTTTTGTTCTCGAAGGTTCGGGACGGTTTTGCTCCTTCCCTTTTTTGGTACATCTGTCGTCATTTGGTTGAGCTTCCCTTCGGTCCTTTCTAGGGCTTGTGGGTCCTCTTCCCGGCAGCTTCTGGGTGTTTAGCCTTCTTGTTCTTTTGTGCATATCTCTTCTCTTTGTGCTGTCTCAGCGCCACTTATTTTCCTGGGGGCGATTTTGCTCCTCTTAATGAGTTTTTTCGCTCCTGCCCTTCTGCGGGATGTTGGTGCGGGGCGGCTCCTTATGCGGGTTCCTTCCCTGTCGGCTGCACTTGTGGCGATGGACTTGCACGCTTGTGGCATTTTGGTTTTGGTCCTGCATTTTCTTTTCTCTCCTGGGGCTGTCATAAGATTGGCTTGCGGAGGATGTAGAGGCGCTAGGGGCCGTTCCTGGGTCTGGCACCTTGGTTTCTGCTGCTAGCTTTCGGTATCAATGTTCCTTCTGCGCCGTTTCGCAGGCTGTCTCGTGCGTTGTTTCACCTCCAGCCTGCTTATGCACTCCCTGTGCCGTCCTGGTCTTTGGACAGGGTGCTCTCCTGTTTTTCTTCTCCTTGGTGGTTGTGGCTCCTTGGGTTCAGGTTTGCTTTGCCTCGGCTCTCTTTTTATGTTGGCATTGGCTTCTGTGGGTCGTGTGGCAGAGCTCCATGCTCTTCTCAGGCGCAGTGGTTTTTGGCTCCTATGGTCGTGGTCATAGGTTTCTTCGTCTGCGGCCGTTCTCCCTTTTTCTGGCGAATGATGTGCCTGCTGCTTTCCGGAGGGGTCCTTGGGTTGTTGTCTCGACTTCGTGTTGAGGAGTGGTTCACCGACCGCCTCCCGGGTATGTCCCCTTGTTTTCTTAGGTAGTCTTTGTTGAAGTAGCTCCGGGGAGCCATAGGGGCTTCCCCCCAGAAAACCGGCGTTGAATGTAATGAAACGCCATTTTCTGGGTGAGTCCAGGAGGCTCCCCGGCACCCTCCCGCCCTCCGGTCGGTGTTTTTTTTTTTGCGGTTTTGATATTCAGCCTCAGAACTGGGGCGGGGATCGCCGGCGTGGGGGTCTAGGCCTTCCCCTTCCCCCTCCCGGGGAGGGAGGAGCTGCGCAGACATGCGGTTGACATTTTTGTTGTCAACCAGAATAGGGGTTTGTTTTGGGGCGCTTACCTTTCTGGGTGCCTGTCCCGGTCGATGGCAGATATAGAATGCTCCAAATCACATGTGCATTTCTATGGGCCATTGCTCCCCGTGCCTCTCTGAGGGAGCCAGGTTCTGGCTCGTGGTCCCCGGTAGGCCTAGAACTCCACCCACATCGACTGATGCAAAATAGATAGGGTATCAATATCAGCCATGGATAGCTCCAGGGAGCCTCCGGGACTCACCCAGAAAATGGCGTTTCATTACATTCAACGCTGGTTTTTGTTGTTGTGGCCCCTTCAGTTCGTGATTGCTTTGGGAGAGCCTTGCTTTTGTTGGCTTTGGCCTCTGGGGTTCAGGTTGGGGAGCTTCATGCTCATTTGGTCCTGGTGGTTGTTTTGTTCTCAGGTTGTCCGCAGTGTAAGGCAGTCTCTCCAGGCTGCGTTCTACCCTTGTGCCAGTGATGTGCGGAAATATGCTGCTCTTGCCGCTGTTTCTGTGGGGAGCCCCTTCGGCTCCCTGGAGATATCGCGCTATTGTGTGATATATTAGACCGGGGTATTACAATGGAGTTCGACCTACCAGGGATCACAAGCCAGAACTTAGCCCCTTCAGAGAGGTTACAGGGAGCAATGGCCCTGAACCCCCCCCCCCATGTAGTTGGGGGTTTTCCTTATCTGCCATCGATCAGGGTTTGGCACCTATAAAGGTAGGTGTAATAAAATATACCCCACATGGTAATAAATTGACAACTAACAACCGAATAGAGAGGTAGAACTCCCTCCAATCCCAAGGAAACAAGTATACAAGCAAACATCACACTCCACTGCCGCGCCGCTTGTCTGTGCAGCCCTTTCCTCCCAGCGTCAGCTACTCAGTCATTCAGTTCGTTAGCGAATGTGGTCTGGGGCAGACGCTTCTCTTGCTTCGGTATCCAAATCTGTGTTTCCCTTCGTGGTGATCTCTGCAGTGTTGTTGTGTGTGGTGGCCAGGTGTTCCTCATCAGAGTCGGGACTGCATGCGCTTAACCCTTACACTGCTCAGGGGTCCTTGGGACATTTACACCCCTGTGCGCAAGAAAAAAAAAAAATTCAAAAATTTTTTTTCGTCTTCTAAACATGTTAATTTGTGTCACCTGAGCACGGAAAAAATAAAAAAAAAATCGTAGGTGACATATTTTGGGCGCAATTGACCGAGGAAGTCTGGCAAAAAGTGGGCGTTGACAGAGCGGTCGTCAGACCTGGTCAGCGTCACCCGCGTTGACAGATGGGAGTTGCCACAAAGATATTATTACCTAATTGTTTCAATGTCTCTGATTGATTTTTTCTTAGTTTTTTGCAGTAATATTATTCAATAGTGTGTATTGTAATATATTTATATAATAAAAGTGGTTAATAATCGCTATACTCAAAAGTATGATGTGCATATTAGTGATTCAATTATTATGTTTATAAAACTATAAACAAATAGTTTTGCTGCTATTACACTCTATACACAGGTTATATATAAGTATTGGCATGTTTTGGTCACCATAACGAACCACTAAGTTGGTATTGAGAGTCGAAAAGCAACGAGGAGTTACCGCCACACACCAGCCAGCCACTCGCTGCCATTCCCTCAACACACGCACTAAACTTTCTCCCCCAACAATACCAGTTGTGGTGTTATTACACTATATACAGACGTTATATATAAGTATGTGTATATTTTGTTCACCACAACTGTACAGCTAAGCTGATATAGTTAGTTCAGGCACTAAGAGTCGTCGCTATACACAGATGGCGGCTGGCGGCTCCCTCACTCTTTCAAGGTCACACGCACTAAACTTTCTCCCCCAACAATACCTTTTGCAGTGTTATTACCCTGTATACACATATTATATATAAATATCTACATGTTTTATGCACCGTAACTGTACACCTAAGCTTGTAGTGCGCCCAAAGAGCATAGTGGCCACCCTCTAAACAGCTAGACAAATCGTGCAGACGACGTCACCTCCGTCACCCATATGGCTCCTCCCAGCATAATCCTTTTGCTGTTATTACACTAATACACATTATATATAAGTATCTACATTTGTGTTCCCCATAGAGAACCACTGACCTGGTATGGTGAATGCAAACAATAACAGGTGGCCACACAGTCAGTAAACGATGCTGTCTCCCTCCGTCTCTCAGCATCACTCCTCCCACAGTGCTAATTATTACAACAATCCTGCTATTACCACAACCCTGGTTATTTATATCACAGTCATTGGTCATCTGTAATATTGTCATCGCTAAATAATAACAATTATATATTTATTTTGACATTTTTCGGCGATGCTGTGGTCACAAGCTGAACATCAATGCCGTTCGCTGGCCTTGGTTGCTCCAACAGTACTGTGGCTCTCACACCTGAGAATATTGCCCACGATTTTTTTTTTAAATGGCATCTGTTTACAAGAGCCCTGAGGAAGCTACTGTGAACCCTGTGTAGCCGCGGGCCATTTGAATCAGGCCTGGCACCCTATGGCGTATATATACGCCATGCGCACCATGGGACATGTTACTCAGGGCGTATATATACGCCATGCGCAGTTTAACCCCTTAACTGCGTTGCCTCCAAATGTGACACCCCCGCAGTGCGCAGGAAATAAATTCTCAGGAAAAAATTCTTTTTTCTTTTTAAAGTGTCAAAAACTCTTCCCTCAGTATGGGTATGTAAAAAAAAGTCGAAATTGTACTTACTTTGGCTGCTATGGGGTCCGGAAGTTGGGGCGTGACGTCATCATTCCCCGTGCGCCCGTGCCGTAAGCTCTCGGGGGCGGTGGGGCGCTCGGGGCGGGGTGCGCGAGTTGCCGCGAATATATTTTCGTTCATTTTTTGCGCACCTTTCCAAATACATTTTCATTGTTTTTATGTGCCAATCCAATGCATAATGAACACGCACACTATAATATCGCAGTACAACATCCGTACTGTCCATAGACACTGTGATACTGCATGAAACTTGTGTACACATATGCAGCACATATTTACTATGTATCATGCTAATTTGTGTATATATACAATCTATTTACACACTATACATTCACCATCAACACATTGACAACACCGCGTAGCAGCTGCTTCGTATGGGCCAATAGCAGCTGCCTCGTATGGGCCAATATCAGCTGCCTCGTATGGGCCAATAGCAGCTGCCCCGTATGGGCCAATAGCAGCTGCCCCGTATGGGCCAATAGCAACTGCCCCGTATGGGCCAATAGCAGCGGCCGCGTATGGGCCAATAGCAACTGCCTCGTATGGGCCAATAGGAGCTGCCTCGTATGGGCCAATATCAGCTGCCTCGTATGGGCCAATAGCAGCTGCCTCGTATGGGCCAATAGCAGCTGCCTCATATGGGCCAATAGAAGCATTTGGCCATGAACACATTCAGAACACCTCGAGTGAGAGCAGCCACACCCAGCCAGTCTCCCTCACTCCAACATTTTACTCGCCAACATTGCTCCTCCCACCATATTGTTATAGTTCTTATTACACATGTTCTATATACCTATCTACATGTTTTATTTACCAGAACTATGCAAGTAAGCCGGTATTGTGTCCAAACAGTACAGTGGCCACCATACACTGCATGAAAAATCACACAGCAGACGACACTACGATTACGTCACCTCCCTCACCAAAATAGCTCCTCTCAACATTCTCCTGTTGCTGTTCTTACACTATATACACACACTATATATACCCATGAACATATGTGTTGCCCATAGCGAACCACTAAGCTAGTATGGTGAGCAAAACTAGAGTGGCAGCCACACACACACAATGAGGCTACCTCAATTCTTGCCCTCCCTCCCTCATCAAAATTCCTCCTTCCACAATACTACGCACAACGCTAATTATAACCACAATCCTGCTATTATCACAATCCTGGTCACTAATTCCTGTAAATGAATAATTGACCACACGTTTATTTTGAAAAGGAACCTAAGAAATCATTTGAAGATTGCTAGATGGACAAAATAATGCTGTGGTGCTGTGGCTAGCGCTGTGAACGTCGTGAACAGCATTGAATCACTGATATTTGAACATTGTACCCAGTCATTATCACACTCAGGCTCTAATATAACACTATCATAGCTAAATAATACAAGTTATATATATATTTTGACATTATTAGGCGATGCTGTGGTCACATGCTGAACAGCAGTGCTGTGCGCTCATGCTGCGAGCGCCAGCCTTGGTTGCTCACACACTACTGAGGCTCCCACACCCGGGAATGTGGACCACGATTTTTTTTAAAGATGGCATCTGTTTACAAGAGCCCTGAGGAAGCTGATGTGAACCCCATGTAGCCGCGGGAGTTTTGAATGGAACGTGAAAAATACAAATACCCGGAGGTGCGTTGCGCAAACCAGACGTGAGCCTGCAGGCGCGTTGCGCAGTTTAAGGGTTAAGGGTTAAGCGTCCTGTGAGTACTGCCCTTGTGTGTTAAGGTTATCTTCCCTGATGTGTTCTGGAAACTATTTCCAACAGGGGTTCTTGCTGTTCGGCATTTATCTCGCCCTTGGGGCTGGCTGAGGGTTTCATGGCCTTTCTTTAGCCTTGGGTAGGGAGTGGTATTGTGCTGGTTAGGGCATCAAGGTGTTGTGCAGCTTACGTACCTATGCGGCGGCTGGTTCCTGTTTCTTCTGGGAATTTTGTACTTTTGCAGGGTTTTTCTTTTGATGAATGGATGAAATATCTAGAGCTTCTAGATCTAACAGTATTTATGTCATGGGTGACTTTAATTTTAGTGGAATAAACTGGGTGAACAAAACAGTGAATAATGAAGCAGAAGACTTTCTTGAATTAATTGACGATTGCTTTCTTACGCAACACATTAACCCTTAAAGTGTGCATCACGTCATATGACGTGTTGAAAGTTGTTCCAGTCAACTGCGCATCACGTCATATGACATGTTGGAGTACTACGCAAGATTTAAACGGCTCGCGGATACACAGGGTTCACCACACCTTCATCAGGGCCCTTGTAAACAGACGCCATTTTTTAAAAAAAATCGTGGGCCAAACTCCCGGGTGTTATTGGCCTCATTATTGAGTAAGCAACCAAGCCTGACGCACGCAGCATGAGCTAACAGCACTGCTGTTCAGATTGTGACCACAGCATCGCCTAAAAATGCCAAAATATTTAGAAAAATAGTTCATGCTATTATGTAGCGATGATATTATTACAGAAGACCCCTGACTGATAAAACTGACCAGGGTTCTGATAATAGCAGGATTGTGGTGATATTTAGCGCTGTGCGCCATGGAGGGAGGAGTAATGCTGTGGGAAGGAGGGTGCTGGCGATGTCTTCTGACTGTGTGTGGCCACCTTTTATTGACTGCACTCAGCATACCAGCTTAGTGGTTCGCTATGGTGAACACAAATGTAGATACTTATATATAACGTGTGTATAGAGGGTATAAACAGCAAGAGAAAGTTGGGAGCCGCCATTTTGGTGAGGGAGGAGCGTCGTCTGCACGACTTGGCATGTTGTTTACTGATGGCCACTATGGTCTTTGGGCACCATACCAGCTTATTTGTACAGGTATGGTGAATAAAACAGGTAGATACTTATATATAATGTGTGTATATAGCGTAATAACACCACAAACAATATTGTTGGAGGAGAAATATTAGTGCGTCTGGCCTTGAGGGCGGCCGCCGATCAGCTGACTGTGTGAGTAGCTAGGTCTTTGTGCCTTTACTCACCATACAAGCTTAGATGTACAGTTATGGTGAACAAAACATGTAGATACTTATATATAACGTCTGTATATAGTGAATTATAGTAAAAACAGTATTGTGGGAGGAGAATGTGGGTGAGTCAGATGACTTGAGGGAGGGCGGGAGTGGCTGGCTGGTACACGGCGGTCACTCCTCGTTACTTTTTGACTCATAATAGCTACTTAGTGGTTCGTTATAGTGAACAAAACATGCAGATACTTATATATAACCTGTGCCTATAGTGTAATAACCGACAAAGTATTTGTTCACTGATTGATGAACATAATTGAATCAACAATATGCACACCATATTTTTGAGTACAGCAATGATCCACTCATTTTATTATATAAATATATCAAACTACACACTATTGAATAATATTACAGCAAAAAAACTATGAAAAATCAATCAGAGACATTGAAATAATTAGGTAATTATCTCTTTGTGGCATCTCCGGCCTGACAGCTGGCGAGCAACAGACCGCCTGGGAAGCACGCTGAGTCAGCGCCTATTTTTTGCCAGACTTCCCTGCCCTATAGCGGGCAATATATGCCACTTACAATTTTTTTATTATTTTTCCCGTGATCAGTGAACATAAATTAACAGGTTAGGAAGAATTTTTTTTTTTTTTTCAAAATTACATGCGCCTGTGGGGAAGAAAGGATATTATACCCCTAGCATGTTAAAGGTTAAGGTACCAATGTGGGGAAATAATATTTTAGATTTAGCGTTAACTAACAGAGAAACACAAATTAAGGACTTGGAAATAGGAAGTGAGCTAGGGAACAGTGATAATAAAGAAATCAGATATAGCATAGAATGGAATAGATCTGTAGGAGAAAATTCTGTTAAAAGTGCCTGATTTTCGAAAAGCTGATTTCATTAGCTTAAGAAATTTTTTGGGTCAAATAGATTGGAATGTCTTGGGGATGGGGTGTGGGCTAGACGTGAACCCAGCGACAGGTGACGTAAAAGGGGATTTCGATGTGGATTCAAAATATAACCTATTTAAAAAATATTCTAAGCAAAGCCCAGGAACGTAGTATACCATATAAATTGAATAGATCAAATACTAATGATCCAAAGTGGATAACAAAGGATCTGAAGAACCTTATAGTTAAAAAGAGAGCGTGGTACAAAAGGATTAAGAATGGGGAAGTTAGTTTAGAACAGGAATTCTTACAACTGGTTAGAAATGTTAAAAAAAGAGATAAGGAAAGCAAAAAGAAACTACGAAGTTTGCATAGTAAGGCAAGCGAAGACAAATCCTAAAGGGTTTTTTCAGTTATATCGAACTAAGACTAGGGAAAGGATAGGTTTATTAACCCTTAAACCGCGCAAATCATATATATATGATATCAGTGACAAAACTAAAACTGCGCACATCATATATATATGATTTCGTGTCTAGCGCTATAATTTAAATGCCCCGCCTGGGATAGGGGCAGCTATAGTACAGCAACGACTGATAGTTGCCAGATGCCACCTAGAAAAAAAATCCAGGCCAACATTCTTGGGTGTTAGAGCATCAGTATTGAGCAAGCCACCAAGGCTGGCGCACACAGCACGAGCTCACAGCACCGCTGTTCAGCTTGTGACCACAGCATCGCCTACAAATGCAATAATATACAGAGCACCACTTGGTTTCCGAACTTTAGTTATCCGAAACTTCCAGTTTCCCGATTGGGGTTGGGGAGTCATGCTACCCGAACAAAGTTCGGGTAGGAAGGGGTCCGCCAAGCGTCACGCCGGCTTGTGGTGGTGGGTGGGCGATGGTCCAGTTTGCCCACTGTGACTTCACAGATTCACGGCCTATTATTCCTATTATTTTGAATTGCCATAAGGCTGGAATGTTCATTCTGTGCTTTTGTTTTACATATCTGCACAATCAAGAAACATCTGTGCACCATGTTGGCTCCAAATGCACGCATTGCGTCAGTGGTGGGTGGATGGACGATGGAGCTTAGGTGGGAGGCAGTATGAATGAGGGGGGGGGGGAGAATCAGTGAGAAAGGGGGGGAGGTAGGGAGAGATGTTAGGAGGTAGGGAGAGATGCTAAGAGGGAGGGGGAGGTAGGGAGAGATGCTAGGAGGTAGGCAGGAAGGGATGGAAGTAGTGAGAATTAGGGAGGGAAAGGCAGGCTGGCAGGCACAGGCAGGCAGGCACAGGCAGGCAGACAGGCAGGCAGGCAGGCAGGCAGGCAGGCAGGCAGGCAGGCTAGCTTGCAGGCAGGGAGTGAGTGGTAGTCACGTGGTTCAACCGCGTGACCTTGAGAGATGGGATGTAGGGGGCGGGTGGTTTGTTGGTGGTGGGGGTGAGACCGGCTCATTCCCGAAGATAAGCCTAACACACACTACCCGTTAGCATGATGGCAGGGAGGGAGGCAGGCTGGCTGGAAAGGAAGCAGGCTGGGAAGGAGGCAGGCTGGGAAGGAGGCAGGCTGGGAAGGAGGCAGACTGGCAGGCAGGGAAGGAGGCAGGCTGGCAGGCTGGGAAGGAGGCAGGCTGGGAAGGAAGCAGGCTGGCAGGCTGGGAAGAAGGCAGGCTGGGAAGGAGGCAGGCTGGGAAGGAGGCAGGCTGGCAGGCTGGGAAGGAGGCAGGCTGGCAGGCAGGGAAGGAGGCAGGCTGGCAGGCTGGGAAGGAGGCAGGCTGGGAAGGAAGCAGGCTGGGAAGGAGGCAGGCAGGCAGGCTGGGAAGGAAGCAGGCTGGCAGGCTGGGAAGGAGGCAGGCTGGGAAGGAAGCAGGCTGGCAGGCTGGGAAGGAGGCAGGCAGGCAGGCTGGGAAGGAGGCAGGCTGGGAAGGAAGCAGGCTGGCAGGCTGGGAAGGAGGCAGGCTGGGAAGGAAGCAGGCTGGCAGGCTGGGAAGGAGGCAGGCTGGCAGGCTGGGAAGGAGGCAGGCTGGCAGGCAGGGAAGGAGGCAGGCTGGGAAGGAGGCAGGCTGGGAAGGAGGCAGGCTGGGAAGGAGGCAGGCTGGCAGGCTGGGAAGGAGGCAGGCTGGCAGGCAGGGAAGGAGGCAGGCTGGGAAGGAGGCAGGCTGGGAAGGAAGCAGGCTGGCAGGCTGGGAAGGAGGCAGGCTGGGAAGGAGGCAGGCTGGGAAGGAGGCAGCCTGCCTGCCTGCCGTCTATACACAGACGTTATATATACGTATTTACATGTTTTGTTCACCATAACTGTACATCTAAGCTTGTATGGTGAGTAAAGGCACAAAGACATAGCTACTCACACAGTCAGCTGATCGGCGGCTGCCCTCAAGACCAGAAGCACTAATATTTCTCCTCCAACAATATTGTTTGTTGTTTTATTATGCTATATACACACATTATGTATAAGTATCTACCTGTTTTATTCACCATATCTGTACAAATAAGATGGTATGGTGCCCAAAGACCATAGTGGCCATCAGTAAACAACATGATAAGTCGTGCAGACGACGCTCCTCCCTCACCAAAGTGGCGGCTCCCAACCTACTCCTCTTGCTGTTATCACACTCTATACACACGTTATATATAAGTATCTACATTTGTGTTCACCATAGCGAACCACTAAGCTGGTATGCTGAGTGCAGTCATTAAAAGGTGGCCACACACAGTCAAAAGACACCGCCACCACCCTCCCTCCCACAGCATTACTCCTCCCTCCATGGCGCACAGTGTTAAATATCACCACAATCCTGCTATTATCAGAACCCTGGTCAGTTTTATCACAGTCAGGGGGCTTCTGTAATAATATCATCGCTACATAATAGCATGAGCAAGTATAATTTAGCATTTTTAGGCGATGCTGTGGTCACAAGCTGAACAGCAGTGCTGTTAGCTCATGCTGCGTGCGTCAGGCTTGGCTGATCACTCAATACTGAGGCCAATAACACCCGGGAGTTTGGCCCACGATTTTTTTTAAAAATGACGTCTGTTTACAAGGGCCCTGATGAAGGTGTGGTGAACCCCGTGTATCCGCGGGCTGTTTAAATCTTGCGTAGTACTCCAACACATCATATGACGTGATGCGCAGTTGACTGGAACAACGTCCAGCACGTCATATGACGTGATGCACTCTTTAAGGGTTAAATACGTACAGTACAACCTCGGTTCAACGTACTATATGGGACCACCCCCAGTTCGTTGGAGCGTTGGATTCGTTGCAAGAGGTGACCTTCAAGAGGCGTTTGCGTCAGTGTCTTTTTTTTTCTTGTACACAATAAAAATGCATTGTATCATATTACTTACTGTACCTATATTTTACTACTCTACTAAAAGTACTGTAATTCATGTATTTACCTTATTGTTGGAGTTATGTCCATCTTGAAGTTTTGTGAAGTTGTGAATGCTCTACAGTAAATAGGTACTGCAGTGCATTAAGCCGTTAGCACTGTATTATTAAAAGTGGTTTTGCTGTATGTTGAGTACTACAATACAGTTCTTGAAAACTATTGTACATTAGAATTATTGCAACTTTAATTTTAACACTATGTACACACTTGAATTTAACACTTATTCTAATTGTTCACTTCACACACGATGTTTTTAGATGTTTGCATCAGCTTTGCTGGTCCTCGCTGCTGCTGTGTTGGCTTCAGCTGCCTTTGTGCTGGTGCTGGGTACAGCTGTGCTGGTGCTGGGTACGGCTGTGCTGGTGCTGGGTACGGCTGTGCTGGTGCTGGGTACGGCTGTGCTGGTGCTGGGTACGGCTGTGCTGGTGCTGGGTACGGCTGTGCTGGTGCTGGGTACGGCTGTGCTGGTGCTGGGTACGGCTGTGCTGGTGCTGGGTACGGCTGTGCTGGTGCTGGGTACGGCTGTGCTGGTGCTGGGTACGGCTGTGCTGGTGCTGGGTACGGCTGTGCTGGTGCTGGGAACGGCTGTGCTGGGTACGGCTGTGCTGGTGCTGGGTACGGCTGTGCTGGTGCTGGGTACGGCTGTGCTGGTGCTGGGTACGGCTGTGCTGGTGCTGGGTACGGCTGTGCTGGTGCTGGGTACGGCTGTGCTGGTGCTGGGAACGGCTGTGCTGGTGCTGGGAACGGCTGTGCTGGTGCTGGGAACGTCAACAGTGCCAGTAACATTTTGTATAATCTCATCATCTGTTAAATGACCATTGATTAAATGATTTATTAATTTTATTATTTCGAAGCCGTAGTCACTGAACTGTGGCGACGAATTGAAACGAGAAACGCATGGTGTGTGTGTGTACAGGGATTAGACCCGTCCACTCGCTCACGCTGGAGTTGTTCCAATAACAAATAATTTCTCAAATAGCAGATGTCTATCATATTACAGTATATTTTCGGTTTTATTTAGTTTAGTTTAATTAGGATAATAAAAAGCTATTAAAGCATTGGTTTTAGAAATGATTTATTAGTCTGAAACTTTCAAAGTCATGGGTCACTGAACTATAACGACACAGACGAAGGAAAACCAAGTGAGGTTTACAGAACAGTATTCCCTTATCTGTCCACCCTCACTCACCTTGTTTTATCACAGAAAATGTCTATAAGGAGATTTTACGACATGTAGCTAGCTAATCACGCTTCAGCCTTTAAATTAATTTACAAAGATACGTCTGCCACAAATCAGTGGGAGGTTGGGAGGGAGGAGAGGCAGGGAGGGAGGCAGGCACGGAGGGAGACAGGCACGGAGGGAGGCAGGCAGAGCTTGGGAGGGAGGCAGGGAAGGAGAGGATGTAGATGGATTGATGGTAGGATGGAGGGAGGGATGGAAGGATGGATGATTTGAGGGTGTGTGTGTGTATGGGCTGTAGGGGTGGGGGGGGGGAGGTGTGTCGGTGGTGGTGAAGGGACCGACTCGCTGATAACCCTAACTCTGACCCAGTTAACTTTTTTTTTTTAACTTGATTTCTTTCTTCAATTCTGGATGGATGGAGGGAGAAAGGGGATGGAGGGAGGGGATGGATGGATGGATGGAGGTAGGGAGTGGATGGATGGATGGAGGGGGGATGGATGGATGGATGGAGGGAGGGGATGGATGGATGGATGGATGGATGGAGGGAGGGGATGGATGGAGGGGATGGATGGATGGATGGATGGATGGATGGAGGGAGGGGATGGATGGATGGAGGGAGGGGATGGATGGAGGGAGGGGATGGATGGATGGATGGAGGGAGGGGATGGATGGAGGGGATGGATGGATGGATGGAGGGAGGGGATGGATGGAGGGAGGGGATGGATGGATGGATGGAGGGAGGGGATGGATGGATAGATGGTGGGAGGGAGGGGATGGATGGATGGATGGAGGGAGGGGATGGATGGATGGAGGGGATGGATGGATGGATGGATGGAGGGGATGGATGGATGGATGGATGGAGGGGATGGATGGATGGATGGATGGCGGGAGGGGATGGATGGAGGGAGGGAGGGGATGGATGGATGGAGGGGATGGATGGATGGTGGGAGGGAGGGGATGGATGGATGGAGGGAGGGGATGGATGGAGGGGATGGATGGATGGATGGAGGGGATGGATGGATGGATGGAGGGGATGGATGGAGGGAGGGGATGGATGGATGGATGGAGGGAGGGGATGGATGGATGGATGGATGGAGGGAGGGGATGGATGGATGGATGGAGGGGATGGATGGAGGGGATGGATGGATGGATGGATGGAGGGAGGGGATGGATGGAGGGAGGGAGGGGATGGATGGATGGAGGGAGGGGATGGATGGATGGATGGAGGGGATGGATGGATGGATGGAGGGGATGGATGAATGGATGGAGGGGATGGATGGATGGATGGAGGGAGGGGATGGATGGATGGAGGGAGGGGATGGATGGATGGATGGAGGGAGGGGATGGATGGATGGATGGAGGGAGGGAGGGAGGGGATGGATGGATGGATGGAGGGAGGGAGGGAGGGGATAGATGGATGGATGGATGGAGGGAGGGGATGGATGGATGGATGGATGGAGGGAGGGGATGGATGGATGGAGGGAGGGGATGGATGGATGGAGGGAGGGGATGGATGGATGGAGGGGATGGATGGATGGATGGAGGGGATGGATGGAGGGAGGGGGATGGATGGAGAGAGAGAGAGAGAGAGGGGGGAGAGAGAGGGAGAGTGGGGAGAGAGAGGGGGAGAGAGAGAGAGAGAGAGAAAGAGGGGGAGAGGGGGGAGAGAGAGGGAGAGGGGGGGGAGAGAGAGAGAGAGAGGGGGAGAGAGAGAGAGAGAGAGAGGGGGAGAGAGAGAGAGAGGGGGAGAGAGAGAGAGAGAGAGAGAGGGAGGGAGGGGGAGAGGGAGGGAGGGAGGGAGGGAGGGATGAAACAAGCATGGTGTGTGTACAGGGATTAGACCCGTCCACTCACGCTAGAGTTGTTCCAATAACATACAGTAATTTCTCAAAGAGCAGATGTCTATCATGTTACAGCATATTTTCGGTTTTATTTAGTTTAGTTTAATTAGGATAATAAAAAGCTATTAAAACACTGGTTTTAGAAATTATTTATTAATATGAAACTTTCAAGTCATGGGTCACTGAACTATGACGACACACAGACGAAAGTGAGTGAAACCTCACTGTAAAGTGAGGTTTACAGTATAGTATTCTCTTATGTCCACCCTCACTCATCTTGTTTCATCACAGAAAATGTCTATAAGGAGATTTTACCACATGTAGCTAGGTAATCACGCTTCATCCTTTAAATTAATGTACAAAGATACGTGTGCCCCAAATCAGTGAACGAAAATCATGGAAACTCAGTTGTTCACTTGTGTGGATCACTGGCTGGTGTTTGTGTGGACCATTTTGGCTGGTGTTTGTGTGGACCATTTTGGCTGGTGTTTGGTTCATATGGTTCACTTGTGTGATCCAACTTCTTATGAAGGAATTATTAATTGTAATCTGTGATAGAATGAGAAAGTTTTCCACCACTCTGTGAACTCTGTCCCAAAATCGTAAGCTTGTGGACCACTTGTGGTCCACATGTGTGGTCCATTTGTGTGGTCCACTTGTGTGATCCACTTGTGTGATCCAACTTGTCATATGAGAGAATTATTGATTGTAATCTGTTATAGAATGGGAAAGTTTTCCACCAGTTTGTGAACTCTTGTCTGGACATCGTAAGCAAATCCGAACATCCCTCGCTTCGGCGAACCATTGTTCGTCGAACCGGGTGAGTAAATTCGGCCTGAAAAGTGTGCGAACTAGCCGGAGATTCGTTGAATCGGGGTACGTTGAATCGAGGTTGTACTGTACTGCAGTGCATTATGCCATTAGCACTGTGTTGATTAACCCTTAAAGTGCGCATCACTTCATATGAAGTGTAAATCGTTTTACCAGTCAACTGCGCTTCACTTCATATGAAGTGTATGGGTACCGCGCACGATTTGAATGGCCCGCGGTGTAGCTGGGGGTCCCATACGCTGCCCAGGGGCTCTAGTAAACAGCGGCCATTTTGAAAAAAAATCCAGCTCACGCTCCGATGGCATGGGAGGCCTCAGTTTAGCGAGAGTCACCATGGCGAGCGCACGGTCAAACGCCTCACGAGCACGCATCACTCAGTCCCTGACCCCAGAGCAAATAGCCCACGAATTATTCTCTGAAGGTGAAGAAAGTGTGTTTGACGATTCAGACAACGATGAGGATTATACACAGTTGTCAGGAGATAGTAGCAGCAGCAGTGAAAGTGAGAATGACCGCCATGCCATGGCGAGGCCTATACGCTCTCCCATGCCTCCTCGCCCATTTTCTACCCCAATTCTACCACGACCTCACAGTTCCTGTGGATATTTTCTGTTTGAGGGTGACGAGTCAGAGGGAGGTGACTCCTTTTCTGGGTTTAGTGACTCAGATCAAAGTTTTATTGAGCCTGTGGCTGGTACCAGTGGTGTAACTGGGCGAGAAATTGTCGCGTCAGCAGCATCTCGCCCAGCCAAGCGCCACCGCATAGCACCAAATGAGGGACCAAGACCCTCGTGTTCACGTGCACCCACCTCACGTGCACGTAGCCGCCGTGCTTCTCGCAGACGGTATTCAGCTCCTGGTCGCCGGTATGCATCGCTTCCTCGCCGTCTTTCCTCTGCATCTCGCAGGACGCCTGGTGTACTTGAGTGGAGTGATGGTGACGATTTTATTCCTAATATTCCTCACTTTGACGATAAAGATGTAGGGATTACAAACCTTTTCCCTAATCAAGGTGAGGACATGGCTGAGATGGAATATTTTACAGCATTCTATGATGAACCACTCATGGAATACATTGTACACCAAACGAACCTGCATGCTGCTTACCTGATTGAGAGGGAAATCACAGAATTTTCACGACTGCAGCGTTGGAAAAATACCACAGTGGCGGAAATGTATGTGTTTTTGGCACTCTGTTTGTTGATGAAGCACTGTCACAAACATGCAATAAATGACTATTGGAGCAAGGACAAGACAATACCAACACCTTTATTCGGGAAATATATGTCACGAGACAGGTTTCAGATACTCCTCAGGTGTCTACATTTTGGAAGTGTTCAGGACCGAACACCTGATGATAGACTGTGGCGAGTGAGGCACTACATGAACGATGTTATTGGAAAATTCAGAGATTTTTACGTACCAGCACAGAAGCTGGTGGTTGATGAATCTCTCATACTTTTCAAGGGACGTGTTCCATTCAAACAGTACATTCCCTCAAAACGAAACCGATTTGGCCTGAAATTTTTTGTTCTTTGTGATTGTGAGACAGGATACGTGTTACACATGATTCTGTACTCGGCTAGTGATGTAGACATTCCCGGTAACGACGAACATGGATTCTCGGGGAGTGTAGTGAAGACCATCATGGCTCCGTGGATGAACAAGGGACACATTTTATACACAGATAATTACTATACAAGTCCCTTGCTAGCTCGGTTCTTGCTAGAAAATAGAACCGGATTGGTTGGTACAGTAAAGCCACAACGAAGGGAAATGCCTGTGTTTGACAACGACATTGCAGTTGGTGAGTGTCAGAGAAGGAAAAGTGATAACATTCTGTCAGTTCGGTGGAAAGACAAAAGAGAGGTGAACTTGTTGACAACAATTCATGATGGAACAATGGTGAACAGTGGGAAAGTGAGCCATAAAACAAACGCACCACTATATAAGCCAGACTGTGTTTTAGACTATAATATCAACATGCGGTTGATTGATAAATCAGACATGATGATTGGCACTGCAGAGTGTGTGCGGAAGACATGTAGGTGGATGAAAAAAGTGTTCTTCCATCTTGTGGACATGAGCATGCTGAACTGTTTCAACATGTACCTTGTGAGAACTGGACGTAAGCCCACTTTCCGTGACTTTGTATTTGATGCTGCAATACAGTTATTAGGAAAGTTTGCAAAAGATGTCCCAGGTATTCAGCGGCCCATCATAAACCCACTGTTGCAGCATGCTGGTACTCCACGCCTCGCTCACACTGAAGGCTTCCTAGCACACAAACTTAAGTATTTGCCACCTGGTGTGAAGCGTGCAATAGCCCAACGTGATTGCTTGGTGTGTAAAACAACGACACGTAGAGACAAGAAACGGAAGCTTGTGCAAACATGGTGTGAAACGTGTGGTATCCCATTATGTGCTGTCGACTGCTTCAATGACTACCACAGTCTAGAAATCTTCTAAGTGTGCTTCAAAGTGTGTATAGCGTGTGCGAGTGTGTAAATATGTAAACATATAAGCAGAACATATAATATAATAGACTGTAATGACATATTATATTGCCGTAATTGAAAACATTTGTGTGCGCCTGTGTATACTCAAATATGCAACAATTATTGATACAAAATATGTTCAAACAGTATTTGAAACACAATTAGTGAAAAAAAATTAGATAAAATGCGCTTAGACATTGTAAATAAATAGCGCGAAAATATATTTGTGGCAACTCTGGCTGTTTGAGGACCGCGCGCAACATCTCCCGGGCGTGTACTGCATGAGCGACCATGCAGATTGTGACGTCATCGCAGAGCTTCTCGGCTCTATTGCAACAAAAGTAAGTACAATAGAATTTTTTTTTTATTTTTCCCGTGATCAGTGAACAGAACTTAACAGATTAGCAAAAAAAAAAAATTTTTTTTTTTTTCAAAATGACATGCGCCTGTGTGGATAGCAGGATATTAGACCCCGAGCATGTTAAGGGTTAAAAGTAGTTCTGCTGTATGTTGAGTACTACAATACAGTTTATGAAAACTATTGTACACTAAAATTACTGTAACTTTATTTTTAACACTGTGTACACACTTAAATTTAACACTTGTTCTAACTGTTTACGCTGCACACGATGTTTGTAGATGTTTGCATCAGCTTTGCTGGTGCTCACTGCTGCTGTGGGTTCAGCTGCTTCTGAGCTGGTGCTGGCTGCTGTTGTACCAGTGCTGGGTACAACTGTGCTTGTGCTGGGTACGGCTGTTGTACCAGTGCTGGGTACAACTGTGTTCGTGCTGGGTACGGCTGTTCTCGTGCTGGGTACGGCTGTTCTCGTGCTATTTGATTTTCTGCTACTAGTTCTTGCAAAATATTGCTTCATTTTTGGCATTAATAAGGCACTATTAGTAAGCCCCTGAGACATTTTGTTTTATAACCAAAGAGCTGTAGTAAAAAAATGGTCAATTCCACGATTATTCTTCCACCGGCGGATAAATACTGTACGTCAATCGCAGACAAAGCTAAGGGCACTGGGTGCATACTGTACAAACGCAGACTAAGTCTATACGTACACCCTTCAGTAGGCTGGTGTTTAAGCCTGATCCAGTAACATAAATTTCCCTTAAATATTCGATTTACATCAAATTATACATTTTTGGGTTATATATTTAGTTTAGCAACATTACGATAATAAGAGCTATAAAAAATACTGATTTTGGAACTGATTTATTAATTTTATTATTTTGAAGCCATAGGTCACTGAACTGTGGCGACGAAATCGAACAAAACACTGCCTGGTGTTGTGTTCGATTTCCAGTAACATATATTTCTCTCAAATATTCAATTTACATCAAATTATATATTTTTGGGTTACATATTTAGTTTAGCAACATTATTACGATAATAAGAACTATAAAAAATACTTAATTTTTAACTGATTTATTAATTTTATTATTTCGAAGCCGTAGATCGCTGAACTGTGGCGACGAAATCGAACACAACAAGCATGGTGTTGTATGGACAGGGATTAGACCTGTCCACTCGTGCTGGAGTTGTGCTGCCAATAACGTGAATAATTTCTCAAATAGGAGATATCTATCTTATTACAGTATATTTTTGGTTTTATTTAGTTTAGTTTAATTAGGATAATAAAGAGTTATTAAAACACCAGTTTTAGAAATGATTTATTAATGTGAAACGTTCAAAGCCATGGGTCACTGAACTATGACAATACAGACGAAAGTGAGTGAAACCTCACTGTAAAGTGAAATTTACTGTACTGTATTCCCTTATCTGTCCACCCTCACTCGTCTTGTTTCATCACAGAAAATGTATATAAGAAGATATCAACATATTAGCTAGCTATTCACACTTCAGCCTTTAAATTAATTTACAAAGATACGTGTGCCACAAATCGGTGAAGGAAAATCATTGAAACTCAGTCGTTCACTTGTGTGGACGACTCTGGCTGGTGTTTGCTTAATATGCGTCACTTGTTGTGGACCATTCTGGCTGGTGTTTGGTTCATATGATTCACTTGTTGTGTGGTCCACTTGTGTGATCCAACTTGTCTTATGAAGGAATTAATAATTGTAATCTGTGATAGAATGAAACAGTTTTCCACCACTCTGTGAACTCTGTCCCAACATTGTAAGCTCGTGGACTACTTGTGGTCCACTTGTGTGGTCCATTTGTGTGATCCAACTTGTCATATGAAGGAATTAATAATTGTAATCTGTGATAGAATGTGAAAGTTTTCCACCAGTCTATGAACTCTGTCTTGACGTCGTAAGCAAATCCGAACATTCCCCGCTTCGGCGAACCATTGTTCGTCGAACCGGGTGAGTAAATCCAGCCTGAAAAGTGTGCGAACTAGCCAGAGATTCGTTGAATCGAGGTTGTACTGTATCTGTATTTACTAAAGAGGAACTTAACAATATGCCTTCAGCCAAACAAGTATATGTGGGTGGGGACGAGGACAGGTTGAATAGTTTAGCAGTTACCAGGGAGGATGTAATTAAAGAAATAGTTAAATTAAACCAAACAAATCCCCAGGGCTAGATGAAGTGTTTGCCAGGGTGCTTAACCATTAAACTGCGCATGGCGTATATATACGCCCTGAGTAACATGTCCCATGGTGCGCATGGCGTATATATACGCCATAGGGTGCCAGGCTCGATTCAAATGGCCCGCGGCTACACAGGGTTCACAGTAGCTTCCTCAGGGCTCTTGTAAACAGACGCCATTTTAAAAAAAATCGTGGGCAATATTCTCAGGTGTGAGAGGCACAGTACTGTTGGAGCAACCAAGGCTGGCGCACGCAGCATGAGCGAACAGCAAGCTTGTGACCACAGCATCGCCGAAAAATGTCAAAATAAATATATAATTGTTATTATTTAGCGATGACAATATTACAGATGACCCATGACTGTGATATAAATAACCAGGGTTGTGATAATAGCAGAATTGTTGTAATAATTAGTGCCGTGGGAGGAGTGATGCTGAGAGACGGAGGGAGACAGCATCATTTACTGACTGTGTGGCTACCTGTTATTGTTTGCATTCACCATACCAGGTCAGTGGTTCTCTATGGTGAACACAAATGTAGATACTTATATATAATGTGTGTATTAGTGTAATAACAGCAAAAGGATTATGCTGGGAGGAGCCATATGGGTGACGGAGGTGACGTCGTCTGCACGATTTGTCTAGCTGTTTAGAGGGTGGCCACTATGCTCTTTGGGCGCACTACAAGCTTAGGTGTACAGTTACGGTGCGTAAAACATGTAGATACTTATATATAATATGTGTATATAGGGTAATAACAGTGCAAACAGTATTGTTGGGGGAGAAAGTTTAGTGAATGTGACCTTGAATGAGTGAGGGAGCCGCCATCTGTGTATAGCGACGACTCTTAGTGCCTGAACTAACTATATCAGCTTAGCTGTAATGTTGTGGTGAACAAAATATATACATACTTATATATAACGTCTATATAGAGTGTAATAACACCACAAATGGTATTGTTGGGGAAGAAAGTTTAGTGTGTGTGTTGAGGGAGTGGCAGCGAGTGGCTGGCTGGTGTGTGGCGGTAACTCCTCGTTGCTTTTCGACTCTCAATACCAAATTAGTGGTTCGTTATGGTGACCAAAACATGCAGATATTTATATATAACCTGTGTATAGAGTGTAATAGCAGCAAAACTATTTGTTTATTGTTTTATAAACATAATTGAATCACTAATATGCACATCATACTTTTGAGTATAGCGATTATTCACCACTTTTATTATATAAATATATTACAGTACACACTATTGAATAATATTACTGCAAAAAACTAAGAAAAAATCAATCGGAGACATTGAAACAATTAGGTAATAATATCTTTGTGGCAACTCCCATCTGTCAGCGCGGGTGACGCTGACTGGGTCTGACGACCGCTCTGTCAGCGCCCACTTTTTGCCAGACTTCCTCGGTCAATTGCGCCCAAAATATGTCACCTACGATTTTTTTTTATTTTTTCCCGTGCTCAGGGGACACAAATTAACATGTTTAGAAGACGAAAAAAAAATTTCAATTTTTTTTTTCTTGCGCACAGGGGTGTAAATGTCCCCAGGACCCCTGAGCAGTGTAAGGGTTAAAGAATGCAAAGAGTAGCATTCCGAGCCACTGTCTACCATATTTAATAAATCAATAGAGTTAGGTAGAGTGCCAGAGTCATGGAAGGTAGCTAATGTGGTACCAATTTTTAAGAAAGGAGATAGATCACTTGCGTCAAACTATCGGCCAATTAGCCTAACGTCTATTGTGGGAAAGTTACTTGAATCAATAATTGCAAATACAATTCGTCTTCATCTTGAAAAACGTAAATTAATAAATGAATCGCAACATGATTTTACAAATGGCCGTTCATGTTTAACAAATTTGCTATCTTTTTATTCCAGCTTAGTTGAGGCAGTTGATAGTGGTAAGGATTGTGAAGTTGTGTACCTTGACTTTAGCAAAGCTTTTGATTCAGTGCCACATGAAAGACTGATTAAAAAAATAGAGGCTCATGGTATTGGGGGTGCTATATTAACCCTTCAATTGCGCATCGCATCATATGATGCTTTGACCGACTTGCAGTAAATTGCGCACCACATCATGTGATGCTTTGGAGTACTACACAAGATATAAATGGCCCACGGATACACGGGGTTCACCAAACCTTCATCAGGGCTCTTGTAAACAGACGCCATTTTAAAAAAAACGTGGGCCAAACTCCCGGGTGTTAGGGGCCTCAGTATTGAGTGGGCTACCAAGCCTGACGCACGCAGCATGAGCTCACAGCATTGCTGTTTAGCATGTGACCACAGTATCGCCTAAAAATGCCATAATGTACTTGTTCATGCTATTATGTAGCGATGATATTATTACAGAAGACCCCTGACTGTGATAAAACTGACCAGGGTTCTGATAATAGCAGGATTGTGGTGATATTTAGCACTGTGCGCCATGGAGGGAGGAGTAATGCTGTGGGAGGGGAGGGTAGTGGCGTTATCTTCTGACTGTGTGTAGCCACCTTTTATTGACTGCACTCACCATACCAGCTTAGTGGTTCGCTATGGTGAACACAAATGTAGATACTTATATATAACGTGTGTATAGAGGGTATAAACAGCAAGAGGAGTAGGTTGGGAGCTGCCATTTTGGTGAGGGAGGAGCGTCGTCTGCAGGACTTACCATGTTGTTTACTGATGACCACGATGGTCTTTGGGCACCATACCAGTTTGCTTGTACAAGTATGGTGAATAAAACAGGTAGATATTTATATATAATGTATGTATATAGCATAATAACACCACAAACAGTGTTGTTGGAGGAGAAATATTAATGCGTCTGGCCTTGAGGGCGGCAGCCATCATCTGACTATGTGAGGTCCTACGTCCTTGTGCCTTTACTCACCATACAAGCTTAGATGTACAGTTATGGTGAGCAAAACATGTAAATACTTATATATAACATCTGTATATAAAAGCAAAAACAGTATGGTGGGTGGAGAATGGTGGCAAGTCAGGTGAGGTGAGGGAGGGAGGGAGTGGCAGCCAGTGGCGGGCTGCCACTGCCACTGCCACTCAGCATACCAACTTAGTAGTTCGTTGTGGTGAACACGAATGTAGATACTTATATATAGCGTCTGTATATAGTGAATAAAAGTAAAAACAGTATTGTGGGAGGAGAATGTGGGTGAGTCAAGTGACTTGAGGGAGGGCTTGAGTGGCTGGCTGGTACATGGCGGTCACTCCTCGTTACTTTTTGACTCATAATAGCAACTTAGTGGTTCGTTATGGTGAACACAAATGTAGATATTTATATATAGCGTCTGTATATAGTGATTAAAAGCAAAAACAGTATTGTGGGAGGAGAATGTGGGTGAGTCAGGTGACTTGAGGGAGGGCGTGAGTGGCTGGCTGGTACACGGTGGTCACTCCTCGTTACTTTTTGACTCATAATAGCAACTTAGTGGTTCGTTATGGTGACCAAAACATGCAGATACTTATATATAACCTGTGTATAGAGTGTAATAGCAGCAAAACTATTTGTTTATTGTTTTATAAACATAATAATTGAATCACTAATATGCACATCATACTTTTGAGTATAGTGATTATTCACCACTTTTATTATATAAATATATTACAATACACACTATTGAATAATATTACTGCAAAAAAACTAAGAAAAAATCAATCGGAGACATTGAAACAATTAGGTAATAATATCTTTGTGGCAACTCCCATCTGTCAGCGCGGGTGACGCTGACTGGGTCTGACGACCGCTCTGTCAACGCCCACTTTTTGCCAGACTTCCTCGGTCAATTGCGCCAAAATAAGTCACCTACGATTTATTTTTTTATTTTTCCCGTGCTCAGGGGACACAAATTAACATGTTTAACCCTCAAACCGCGCATATCATATATAAATGATATAAGTGACAAAACCGAAACCGCGCACATCATTTATATATGATTTCGTGTCTAGCGCTATAATTTAAACGCCCCGCCTGGGATAGGGGCAGCTATAGTACAGCCACGACCGATAGTTGCCAGATGCCACCTAGAAAAAAAATCCAGGCCAACATTCTTGGGTGTTACAGCGTCAGTATTGAGCAAGCCACCAAGGCTGGCGCACGCAGCATGAGCTCACAGTACCGCTGTTCAGCTTGTGACCACAGCATCGCCTACAAATACCATAATATAAATGATACTGCTATTATTTAGCAGTGATAGTATTACTGAAGCCCCCTGACTGTGATAAAACTGACCAGGATTCTGATAATAGCAGGATTGTGGTGATATTTAGCGCTGTGCTCCATGGAGGGAGGAGTAAGGCTGTGGGAGGGAGGGTTGTGGCGTCGTTTTCTGACTGTGTGTGGCCACCATTTATTGACTGCACTCACAATACCAGCTTAGTGGTTCGATATGGTGAACACAAATGTAGATACTTATATATAACGTGTGTATAGTGTGAGATAGCAGCGAGAGGAGTAGGTTGGGAGCCGCCATTTTGGTGAGGGAGGAGCGTTGTCTGCACGACTTGGCGTGTTGTTTACTGATGGCCACTATGATCTTTGGGCACCATACCAGCTTATTTGTTCAGGTATGGTGAATAAAACAGGTAGATACTTGTATATAATGTGTGTATATAGCGTAATAACACCACAAACAATATTGTTGGATGACAAATATTAGTGCGTCTGGCCTTGAGGGCGGCCGCCGATCAGCTGACTGTGAGTAGCTACGTCTTATGGCCTTTACTCACCATACAAGCTTAGATATACAGTTATGGTGAACAAAACATGTAAATACGTATATATAATGTCTGTGTATAGTGAATAAATACAGAAAGAGTATTGTGGGAGGTGAATGAGGTGGTGTTGAGGGAGGGAGTGGCAGTGAGTGGCTCGCTGCTGTTTGGCGGTCACTCCTCGTTGCTTTTTGACTCACAAGACCAACTTAGTAGTTCGTTATGGTGTACAAAACATGCAAATACTTATATATAAACTGTGTATATAGTGTAACAACAGCAAAACTATTTGTTTATTGTTTTATGAACATAATAATTGAATCACTAATATGCACACCATAATTTTGAGTACAGCGATGGTTCACACATTTTATAATATAAATATACCACAATTCACTGTATGGAATAATATTACTGCAAAAAACTAAGAAAAAATCAGAGTCATTGAAATAATTAGGTAATAATATATTTGTGGCAACTGCCATCTGACAGCTCGAGCGGAGTAGACCTCGTCTGGCGAAGGCTCTGCCAACGCCCCTTTTTTGCCACACTTCCCTACCCTATTGCGGCTAAAATATGCTACCTACGATTTTTTTGTTAATTTTTCCGTGATCAGGGAACAAAAATGAACACTTCTATAAGACGAAAGATTTTTTTTTTTTTTTTTTTTTTTTTTGCGCCTGTGGGTGTGAATTCCATTTGGGCCCCAAGCGGTTTGAGGGTTAGAAGACGAAAAAAAAATTTTGAATTTTTTTTTTTCTTGCGCACAGGGGTGTAAATGTTCCCAGGACCCCTGAGCAGTGTAAGGATTAACACGTCCCTCTTCATCCGGGGGTTCGGGGACTGGCTCAGTTTCATAGTGGGTCATCAGGGTTACCGCTTTCGTTGGCATCTGGCACCTCGCGTATTCACGCGTGCTGGTCTACCCACTGGATTGGGTTTGGCTTCGGTGTCTGTTCTGGTTTCTTCGGGGACGCTTTTTCCACTTCTCTTGCAATAGCTGGATTCGGGGGCCTTGCGTCGGTTGCTGCATCGATGGCTTCCTTTTCAGAGTTTTCAGGGTTCAGTGCTTTGGCACCTACCCAAACTCTCACTCGATGTGTTCACGGACTTGTTATCTCTTGGCTGGGGCTTTGTGACCAGTGCTCATCAGGTCGGCCAAGGGGGATGGTGTCTGTTCTTCCGTCGGGCTCGCAGCTCAGTGCGGGAGTTCACGGCGGTTTGACTGTCTCTTCGGAGGGTTCGGGTTGCTCGGGGTTTGACCATCCGGCTCTATTTGGACTATTCTCTCACGGTTCCTTGCTTGAACCGAGGGGGTTCTTTTCGGTCCTTGCTTCTTTGGGGCTGGTTGCTTTGAATGGCTTAACTGCTAGCTTCTCGGGGGTTTTGCTCTCCATGTGGTTCATATCTGGGGAGTGTCAAATGTCCTGGCGGATGAAATTTCTTGGTTTCTTCCTCTGTCCACGGATTGGACGGTCGATGCCGTCTCTTTCTGTTGGCTCTGCTGGACGTATGGACTCCCAAATGTGGATCTCTTCACGTAGGCGTAGTCTTGGAATCTCTCGATCTGTGTGGTGCTCTTCCCCAACTGCGAGGCTTTTCGTGGTGAACGCCTTTTGGCAGGACTGGTTGAGGTGGGGTTCCCTATTCCTCCTCACCTCGGTCCAGCTATTGCTTCGAGTTCTGGCTCGGTTAGAGTCCTTCTAGGGGCGAACAGTCCTCGTGGCCCCTTGGTGGCCAGCCTAGGCTTATTTCCAGGCGCTGCTTGCTCAGTGTGTGAACCCAGGATGTTTCCTGCGGCTCCGCCTCTTCCAGCAGGTCAGACCAGTCCGGTACACGGCTGGTTTAACCCTTAAATTGCACATCGCATCATGTGATGCTTTGACCGACTTGCAGTAAATTGTGCATCACATCATGTGATGCTTTGGATACTACGCAAGATTTAAACGGCCGGCGGATACATGGGGCTCACCACACCTTCATCGGGGCTCTTGTAAACAGACGCCATTTTAAACAAAAAAATCGTGGGCCAAATTTCCGGGTGTTAGGGGCCTCAGTATTGAGTGAGCTACCAAGCCTGATGCACGCAACATGAGCTCACAGCACTGCTGTTCAGCTTGTGACCACAGCATCGCCTAAAAATGCCATGATACACTTGTTCATGCTATTATGTAGCGATGCTATTATTACAGAAGACCCCTGACTGTGATAAAACTGACCAGGGTCCTGATAATAGCAAGATTGTGGTGATATTTAGCGCTGTGCTCCATGGAGGGAGGAGTAATGCTGTGGGAGGGATAGTAGTGGCGTTGTCTTCTGACTGTGTGTGGCCACCTTTTATTGACTACACTCACCATACCAGCTTAGTGGTTCGCTATGGTGAACACAAATGTAGATACTTATATATAATGTGTGTATAGAGAGTATAAACAGCAAGAGGAGTAGGTTGGGAGCTGCCATTTTGGTGAGGGCGGTGGCGTCGTCTGCACAACTTATCATGTTCTTTACTGGTGACCACTATGGTCTTTGGGCACCATACCAGTTTACTTGTACAAGTATGGTAAATAAAAAAGGTAGATACTTATATATAATGTGTGTATATTGCATAATAACACCACAAACAGTATTGTTGGAGGAGAAATATTAGTGTGCCTGGCCTTGAGGGCGGCAGCGACCAGCTGACTGTGTGAGTAGCTACGTCTTTGTGCCTTTACTCACCATACAAGCTTAGATGTACAGTTATGGTGAACAAAACATGTAAATACTTATATATAACATCTGTATATAAAAGCAAAAACAGTATTGTGGGAGGAGAATGGTGGCAAGTCAGGTGAAGTGAGGAAGGGAGGGAGTGGCAGCCAGTGGAGGGCTGCCACTGCCAATCAGTATTCCAACTTAGTGGTTCGTTATGGTGAACACGAATGTAGATACTTATATATAGCGTCTGTATATAGTGAATAAAAGCAAAAACAGTATTGTAGGAGGAGAATGTGGGTGAGTCAGGTGACTTGAGGGAGGGAGGAAGTAGCAGCCATTGGCACTGCCATTCAGCATGCCAACTTAGTGGTTCGTTATGGTGAACACGAATGTAGATACTTATATATAACGTCTGTATATAGTGAATAAAAGCAAAAACAGTATGGTGGGAGGAGAATGTGGGCGAGTGAGGTGTTGAGGGAGGGAGTGAGTGGCTGGCTGGTGTGTGGCAGTCACTCCTCATTACTTTTTGACTCATAATAGCAACTTAGTGGTTTGTTATGGTGAACAAAACATGCAGATACTTATATATAACCTGTGTATATAGTGTAATAACCAACAAAGTATTTGTTCACTCTTTGATGAACATAATTGAATCAACAATATGCACACCATATTTTTAAGTACAGCAATGATTCACTCATTTTATTATATAAATATATCACACTACACACTATTGAATAATAATACAGCAAAAAAACTACAAAAAATCAATCGGAGACAATGAAATAATTAGGTAATTATCTCTTTGTGGCAACTCCGGATTGACAGCTGGCGAGCAACAGACCGCCAGGGACGCACGCTGAATCAGCGCCTGTTTCTTGCCAGACTTCCCCGCCCTATAGCGGGCAATATATGCCGCTTACGATTTTTTTATTATTTTTTCCCATAATCAGTGAACACAAATTAACTAGTTTAAAAGATTTTTTTTTTTTTTTTTTTTTTTATGCGCCTGGAAGTGACACATGCTAAATAGCCAGGCACCATTCAAGGGTTAATCTACTCCTCTGCTCTTCGCATCTGATTTTTTTTATGTGGGTTTATAACCATTTGTATGGTGATCAGGTGGCTTCTTTAACCACCGTGCTGAGCAGAGTTTATTGTGTAATTCCCCCGGTGCGCATGAAATAAAGCATTAACAAAAAATTATTTTTTCTTCGTAAAATGATAAATTCCCTTCCCTGAACATGTCTGTGTAAAAATAAATACCAAATTCCTCTTTAGCTGTGGGGACGTGGACAAGGTGTGCTGTGACGTCATCAGGGCCTGGTCGCCCGTGCGTGAATCGCCCAGACCCGGTTGCGCGGGCCATTCAAGCACAGGCCACAAATATATTTTCATTTATTTATTTTATGTGCTTCCAATGCGGTCTTATTAGTTTTTTTATCGTATATGATGCATATTTATGTCCTTTACAATATGTATACAGTAGAACGTTCATAATGTTCCCTGGAACTGTGATACATGTGTCAGTAATGTGTCCACAATAAATGTTTATTGTCGCAATATTACCTGTTAAAAATTCACTAAAATTACAATATGTACAGTTTCACACACTATTTACACAGTAACACACTCAGTACTTCGGAAGTGAGTAATAATCAACGAAGTAGTCCATGGTACACAGCGCGACTTCGCTCTTAGTGCACCAGGTACAGATAAATTTTCGCTTCCTGTTTCTTCATTCTGTGTGCTTGCAAATAATGCACTCACGTACACCCTTGGCTTTAGTACTTGTAGGTTGTATGTAGCCAAGCTTGTAAAGCTTAAGGTAGTATTGAAAAGATTATAGGAAAAGATCAATTTGTAAGTTAGTCTTGAAAAGATCGCTTTGTATGGTCCCACACAGGAAGAGATTCAGCTTGCCTCAGAGAGTGTCCGTCAGTCAGAAAGAGATTCAGGTATTTTTTAAAATATCTATGGAAAACACCATCATGGAAGCTGCTAACACTGTTCATCTATGCTACTTGTATCAGATGCATCATCACTGAACGCCAAAAACAATTCATCTATGTATCATCTAAATAAATTGGAGATAGCATAGGATTGCAGGGGTGACGCTCAGAGCTACAACTGGATATGCTCGCTGTATCGTCTTTATAGGTGCTGTATCACTTGCATCCGACCTTTGTGTTAGATTCTTATTGCGCCTAGGTTCACCAATATTATGACCCTTAGGTTTTTCAAACAATAAGGTTTGAATTTCACCAACAGAGCATTTATCTTTCAACACCACGTCGGACAGGTGTTTGGGAGCCAGAGGTGCGTGCGCCACCCATGGTTGCCCATTCAGTACTCACTCAGCCAGCAGCCCTAGGGCATTCTGGGATTTTTTTCAAAGATAGCCTCTCACTGGAGGTCCTAAGAGTCCATTTCGTACACAACCAACCTCGTTCACATTTAGAATTGGTACCGAAAAATCAAAAAGTTTTTTCGGTTGGCGCAGATTCCCGCCGACTGAGAATATTTGGTTGGTGCATTTAAGTGGTTAATCATGTCCCACTTAAGAGCTTCGTCTCAACGAAACTTTGAAGTATCCCGGCATTCTTTTCATCATTTTCTCTCTCTCCATAGATTGTCTTCCCTTTCGGATTGGGTTGTCTTGTCCTTTCTGTCCTGGCTTTTTCAGGACTGTTATTTGATGCCTAATACTGTCGCCTAGTATCGTGCGGCATGGGTGGAGCCGCTCTAACTTGCGTTCAGGGTGGATGTCTCCTCTGCCCCATTCCATAAGCTTTCTCGTGCTTTGTTTCACCAGCCTGCTCATGCGCCGCCTGAGCCGTCCTGGTCCTAGGACAGGGTGGTCCCCTATCTTTCCTCTCCTCAGTTTGTGGTGGCCCCTTCAGTTCAAGATTGTTTTTCCAAGCTCTGTTTCTGTTGGCATTGGCCTCTTGGGGGTCTGGTCAGGGAGCCGGTCGGCCGAGCGGACAGCACGTGGGACTTGTGATCCTGTGGTCCTGGGTTCGATCCCAGGCGCCGGCGAGAAACAATGGGCAGAGTTTCTTTCACCCTATGCCCCTGTTACCTAGCAGTAAAATAGGTACCTGGGTGTTAGTCAGCTGTCACGGGCTGCTTCCTGGGGGTGGAGGCCTGGTCGAGGACCGGGCCGCGGGGACACTAAAAGCCCCGAAATCATCTCAAGATAACCTCAAGAAGGGTGCTGTATGCTCTCCTCCAGCGCATGGGGTTTTCTGCTCTTTTGGTCCTGGTGGTAGGTTTGTTTGTTTGCATCCTTCTCCATCTTTTCTGGTGAAGAGGTTCTTCTGCTGCTTTCCGGAGAGGTCCTTGGGTCGTTGATGCTTGGTTTGTTAGGCCGAGGGTGCATTATGTGTTGTGTCCGGCTGCGGCTCTTCGCCGCCACTATCAGAATGCTTCGGCTTCGGTGATTGGGGGATGCGCTCTGGGGTTGATCCAGTTTCGCTCGTTCCCCGTTGCAGGGCTCGGGTCTTCCAGATTGTCTGCAGGCTTATTAAGTGTAGCCAGCTTGCAGTCTATCCTCGTGCCCATGACGTTAGGAAGTTTACTGCATTGACTGCCGTGTTTGGCAACATGTCTTGGGCTGATATTCGGGTGCTGGGATTTTGGAGGTCGGACAGAGTCCTAGCCGCTCATTGTTTGGTTCACGTTCCTACTCCTGGGCATTCCTGTGTTGGTTTGAGTCGCAGGTTGCAGCCAGTTGTCTCGACTTCGCGTATAGGTGTTTGTGGCGGCCGCCTTCCGGGTACATCCCTCTTTTCCTTATCTTTGGTTATGTAGCTCCAGGGAGCTGAAGTGGCTTCCCACAGAAGACCAATGTTGAATGTAATGAAACGCCATTTTTTGGGCGAGCCCTGGAGGCTCCTTGGCAATCCTCCCTCCCTCCGGTCGGCGGTTTTTCATGTGGTTTGATGCTTAGCTTCCGAAATGGCGTGGGGATTTTGAAGGTTGGAGAGAGTCCTGGCCGCCCATAGTTTGGTTCACGTTCCTGCTCCTGGGCGTTTCTGTGTGGGTTTGGGTCGCAGGTTGCAGCCAATTTTCTCGACTTCGCGTAGAGGTGTTTGTGGCGGCCACCTTCCAGGTACATCCCTCTTTTTCTTATCTTTGGTTATGTAGCTCCAGGGAGCTGAAGTGGCTCTCCACAGAAGACCAATGTTGAATGAAATGAGACACCATTTTTCTGGGCGAGCCCCGGAGGCTCCCTTGCAACCCTCCCTCTCTCTGGTCGCCGTTTTTTCGTGTGCAGTATCCACTCAATTTAACGGCCTCTTTTATACCGATCTGCCGGTATTAACGACCGGTTTGGGAGCCCAGTATCTAGAGCCTGCTATACCGGTCTGCGGTCGATATTACAGACAGTCGGTATTGGGTTTGTTGTGGTATCAGCGTCCCCTCACATGGCGACCAGGCCACCGACCTGGATCGTCCAGTCATATATTACATCTTAATTTTCTTTTAAAATGATTCACTTTAATGAAGAAAATTGTAAATTATTATTAATAAAATATTTTGAAACAGTTTTTATTAAGCAAAAGTCTTTGTTTTCTTATTAAATACCTTTTATAGTATGTATAGGCACTAGGTATTTTTTTTCCCACGGACCTAGTATGTACTCCGCCGGGTCATGTGTTCCCATTGTTTACCGTGAACTCGCGCGGCTAGCTTCAATTGTGAAGGATATTACTGTACTGTAATTGTGATCTTTTTAATTTACAAAGTGCCAAAAGTTACCCAAAGGAAGCGCCTGACGGTTGCACAGAAGCTGGAGTTAATAAAGAAACTTGATAAAGGATATTCTCATGCACGAGCAGCAGCAGAGTTTAACATTCAATATAATTGTCAATAGTGAAGTAGAATTAGAACTCATGTGAATTAGTAGTAAGGCTAGCTGTTGTGTGAAGTGAGTGCCTGAAAATAAGTGTACTGTACATACAGTATGTACCCTGTATACAATATAAAACAAGCGCTGCAGAGGATGACGTAATCTTCACAGCTTCGTAATCTTCAGCTTCATTAAAAGTAAGTCAATTTACCAATTTTATTATAGTATTACAAGATATTAATTGTTTTTTTTCAACAAAAGCTACATATTAGTCTCTGCAAATGTATATTCTATCGTCAGCAGAGAAAAGGCGAGCTCAAAATATTTCGTCTTGGCTAGCTCTCAGTGACAAGGCTCGATCGCCATTGTTATGGCATGGCCGCCACAGCCTGTGTCGTAACATTAAAAGTAAGTCAATTTACCAATTTTATTATAGTATTACAAGATATTAATTGTTTTTTTTTTCAACAAAAGCTACATATTAGTCTCTGCAAATGTATATTCTATCGTCAGCAGAGAAAAGGTGAGCTCAAAATATTTCGTCTTGGCTAGCTCTCAGTGACAAGGCTCGATCGCCATTGTTATGGCATGGCCGCCACAGCCTGTGTCGTAACATTAAAAATACATTACCTGCACTATTCAGGGTAAATCAAAACACATCTCTAAAATTTTATTAAGACAATATTAACTCACTGATTGATACATGAAATATTTTTCAATACAAAGGAATGAATCAATTTTTTCCCACCCATCTGGACTTGATCAGAGCGTGTTCACACATCATCCATGCAGCAGCCAGCAACTGGCTTAATCGTCGGCCGTGCACTAAATTGGAATGCAATTACACAATGAACTTTATTTAATTTTAGTTAAACAGTATAAAATATATCCTACCTGAATGTTACTTGAAAAATTACCCGACCCGACTTAACGTCGGAAATAACGGAGCCCCGTAAATAACGACTTGGGCTCAGCCCCATATAGGCTGTTAAATTGAGTGGATACTGTGGTTTGATACTTAGCTTCCGAACTGGATGACTGAGTAGCCGGCATGGGAAGGGGAGGGCTGTGCGGATGAGCGGCGCAGCAGTGGAGTGTGACATTTGCTTGTTTGATTGTTTCCTTGGGATTGGAGGGAGTTCTACTTCTCCTTTTGGTTATTAGTTGTCATTTTATTACCATGTGGGGTTTGTTTTGTTACGCCTTCCTTTCTGGGTGTCTAACCCTGGTCAATGGGAGATAAAGAAAACCCCCAACCACATGGTGGTTTTTCAGGGCCATTGCTCCCTGCAACCTCTCTGAAGAGGCCAGGTTCTGGCTTGTGGTTCCTGGTTGGTTGAACTCTATTGCTAATGCCCCGGTTTAATATATCACACATTAGCCCAATAGCTCCAGGGAGCCTCTGGGGCTTGCCCAGAAAATGGTGTTTCATTACATTCAGCGCTGGTGTTTTGGTAATATGTCTTGGGTTGACATTTGGGCATGGGTGTTTTGGAGGTTGAACAGAGTTCTGGCCGCCAGGCATCTCAGGAAAGTCCTGGGCCCCTCTAAGGCCTTGTGTTGCATTGGGGAGTCTGTCACAGCTGTCAGTCACTTCTCCTTGAGACCTGCCTTGCTGCCGCCTCCCAGGTAAGTTCGTGTTTTTACTCATCTGTGGGTAATTAGTTTCAGGAGCTGGCGGGGCTCCCCACAGAAAACCAGCGTTGAGTGTTATGAAATGCTTTTTTCTGGGCGAGCCCCGGAGGCTCCCTGTCATCCTTCCTCTCTCCGGTCAACAGTCTTCATCATTCAAGAACTGGGGTGGTCAGCTGCCGCTCCCCTCTCCCTCCCTCTGGGGTTGGGGGAAGGAGCACTAACGAGTGGGAGTGCTAGTTGGATGAAGTGCTGGTCGTTTGTTTTCTTCCTGCGAGAGTTTTTTTGCTTTTTTTCGGACTTAAGTTGCAATTTTCACCAGATTGTGGTCTGTTTTCTTTTGTTTATCTTTCTGGGTGCTTTTCCGATCAATGGAAATTATGACATATTTTAAATGTAAATTGCTCATAGGTCATTGCTGACTGTGTTCTGAGGCGGCCAGGTTCTGGCTCATGGTTCCTGGTAAGCATAAGGACTCCTGTGACTGAAGACCCCAAACAAATATAGCACATATCAGTTCAGATAGATTCAGGGAGCCTCTGGGGCTTGCCCAGAAAATGGCGTTTCATTACATTCAACGCTGGTTTTGTGAGTGTAGAAGAATTAATACACTCGTAGATATGCACAAAATTAAGTGAATTGTTGTTTATTATTTTGCATTCGTTAAAAATGTATTGGTTATGTATACTTCTAAAGAAAATTTAAATTAAATTGCATCTTTTTTTCACAGATAAAAATATCTTGATGGTTCATAAAAAGGGGCAACAAATGAGGGCAAAGAAGTGGAAGAATCACCTTTATTCTTTGCAGAAAAAGATTGAAGAAGAAAAAGAAAGAAACAATGACATGCTCATGTTACCTCTCATGGACATATACTCAAACCTACCTCACAAAGTTAGAGGATTTTTAAATTGGTAAGTATGTTTTTCTATAGATATAGCAGATTTAAGGTTTCATAGTTTCTTCTTTTTCTTCCTTATGGTACATGTAGTTTGCATGAAGGTTTCCCTCCTGATGATTGCGTGATTGGCAATATTGGGAAATGCATCACAGTGGTGCATGAATGTTTATTAGGCAAGGCTTGAAAGTAGTAGTTGTTGCTATTGCCAGATGATGTAAGGGCAATGACAGAACCTTTATATGGGTTCCTTTATATGGGTTCCCTTATATGTATAAACAATATGGTTTAGAGTTAGACTTGATGCAGTTTGCATTTGGCGGCAAGGGGCTGGATGTTGTGTTTATGGCGTCAACTGGTTATTACTGTTCTTTGTAGTTAGGGTTAGGATTTCTATGTATGATTGTTCTGGTGGTTTGAATGAAGTGAATAAGTGAGATGTAGTCAAATTTTTTGGTTGACTGGAGATATTTAGCCAAGTGCTTTGGCTACTTGATATTACATATGCAGTGAAAGATTTTCCCCTAATATATGCCTGATATTAAACAGCAATTTAAGGGTGATAAGTTCTTTGAAATTAATTCTGAATCTATGATGCCTGAAACAGTGAAGGAGTTGTTGTCTCTGGAACTTTGCAGTGGATCCAAAGTTCATTTATTGTATTTATAGCTATGTAATTACCTAAGTGTAGTTAAATTAACCCTTAAACTGTGCATGGCATATATATACGCCATGAGTAACATGTCCCACTGTGCGCATGGCGTGTATATACGCCATAGGGTGCCAGGCACGATTCAAATGGCCCGCGGCTACATGGGGTTCAAATGGGCTTCCTCAAGGCTCTTGTAAACAGACGCCATTTTTTTTTTAAATCGTGAGCAATATTCTCCAGTGTGAGACCCACAGCACTGTTGGAGCAACCAAGACTGGCGCACGCAGCATGAGTAAACAGCATTGCTGTTCAGCTTGTAACCACAGCATCGCCGAAAAAGGTAAAAATAAATATATAACTGCTATTATTTAGCGATGACAATATTACAGATGACCCCTGACTGTGATAAAAATTACCAGGATTGTGATAATAGCAGGATTGTTGTGATAATTAGCACTATGGGATTAGTGATGCTGAGGGACAGAGCGAGATAGCATCGTTTACCGACTGTGTGGCCACCTGTTATTGTCTGCATTCACCATACTTGCTCAGTGGTTCTCTATGGCGAACACAAGATACTTATATATAATATGTGTATTATTGTAATAACAGCAAAAGGATTATATTGGGAGGAGCCATTTGGGTGATGGAGGTGGCGTCGTCTGCATGACTTGTCTTGCTGTGTAGAGGGTGGCCACTGCTCTTTGGGCACCCTACAAGCTTAGGTGTACAGTTACGGTGCAAACAGCATGTAGATACTGTGACGGTTCACCCCCTTCCTACCTATGGTTGGGGTCGTCCCACGGGT
Source organism: Procambarus clarkii (assembly GCF_040958095.1). Lineage (NCBI taxonomy): Eukaryota > Metazoa > Arthropoda > Malacostraca > Decapoda > Cambaridae > Procambarus > Procambarus clarkii. The sequence continues at coordinate 20,810,770 of NC_091181.1, read as the reverse complement.
CTTCGCCCCTCAGTACCAGGCGCCACTGCTCGCCCTGATGCACCCCCAGTCAACTAAGAGCTGGCCTTATATATACCCCTAGTGAGTAATTACCTAAGTGTAATTACCTAAGTGTAGTTACAGGATGAGAGCTACGCTCGTGGTGTCCCGTCTTCCCAGCACTCTGTCATATAACGCTTTGAAACTACTGACGGTCTGTCTTGGCCTCCACCACCTTCTCACTTAACTTGTTCCAACCGTCTACCACTCTATTTGTGAAAGTGAATTTTCTTATATTTCTTCGGCATCTGTGTTTAGCTAGTTTATATCTATGACCTCTTGTTCTTGAAGTTCCAGGTCTCAGGAAATCTTCCCTGTCGATTTTATCAATTCCTGTTACTATTTTGTATGTAGTGATCATATCACCTCTTTTTCTTCTGTCTTCTAGTTTTGGCATATTTAATGCCTCTAACCTCTCCTCGTAGCTCTTGCCCTTCAGTTCTGGGAGCCACTTAGTAGCATGTCTTTGCACCTTTTCCAGTTTGTTGATGTGCTTCTTAAGATATGGGCACCACACAACTGCTGCATATTCTAGCTTTGGCCTAACAAAGGTCGTGAACAATTTCTTTAGTATATCGCCATCCATGTATTTAAAAGCAATTCTGAAGTTAGAAAGCGTGGCATTGGCTCCTCGCACAATATTCTTTATGTGGTCCTCAGGTGAGTGATAGTTTTCTATCAAGAACCACCCCTAGATCTCTTTCTTTATCAGAATTCTTTAAAGATTTCTCACATAATATATAGGTTGTGTGGGGTCTATGTTCTCCTATTCCACATTCCATAACATGGCATTTATTAACATTAAATTCCATTTGCCAAGTGGCGCTCCATGTACTTATTTTGTCCAGGTCTTCTTGAAGGGCATGACAATCATCCAAGTTTCTTATCCTTCCTATTATCTTAGCATCATCAGCAAACATGTTCATATAATTCTGCATAGCAACTGGTAGATCATTTATGTAGACAATAAACATCACTGGTGCAAGAACTGAACCCTGTGGTACTCCACTTGTGACATTTCTCCAGTCCGATACATTGCCTCTGATCACAGCCCTCATTTTTCTATCAGTCAGAAAATTTTTCATCCATGTTAAAAGCATACCTGTCACTCCTCCAAAATTTTCCAGTTTCCAGAACAACCTCTTATGTGGAACTCTGTCGAAAGCCTTTTTTAGATCCAGATAGATGCAGTCAACCCAACCATCTCTTTCCTGTAATATCTCTGTTGCTCGATCATAAAAACTGAGTAAATTCGATACAGAGGATCTTCCAGATCGAAAACCATACTGTCTGTCTGATATTATATCATTTCTCTCCAGGTGTTCTACCCATTTAGATTTAATTATTTTTTCCAATATTTTGACTATTGTCAAACTATTTTGACTATTGTCCCACTTGTCAATGATACCGGTCTATAATTAAGGGGGTCTTCCCTGCTTCCACTTTTGTAGATTGGAACTATGTTAGCCTTTTTCCACACATCAGCTACAACTCCTGTAAACAGGGATGCCTGAAAAATCAGTTGAAGAGGAATGCTGAGCTCAGGTGCACATTCTCTTAGAACCCATGGTGAAACTCCATCTGGACCAACTGCTTTGTTCTTATTTAGCTCCTTGGGCATTTTTTCCACTTCCTCTCTGGACACCTCTATGTGCTCTATGTTGTTCTCTGGAATTCTTTTTGTATCTGGTTCCCTGAAGATTTCATTTTGTACAAACACACTTTGGAACTTTTCGTTTAATGTTTCACACATTTCTTTTTCATTTTCTGTGAATCTATTTCCCATTTTCAACCTCTGAATATTATCCTTTACCTGCAATTTGTTGTTTATGAATTTATAGAATAGACCTGGTTCTGTTTTACATTTGTCTGCAATCCCTTTTTCAAAATTTCTTTCTGCCTCTCTCCTCACTGCCGTGTAGTTGTTTCTCGCATCTTTGTATCGCTGGTATGTTTGGGGGTTCGGCCTCTTCCTGTATTAGTTCCATTTTTGTGTCTTTTGGTCTCTGGCCCTCTCACACTTTCTGTTGAACCAATCCTGTTTCCTAGTTCTGCTTCCCTGTTTTGGTATAAATTTTTTTATGCCTTTATCATTTATTTCACAAAACCTGACATACATCTCATTCACTTCCTTGCCTAGCAAAAAGTCTGTCCAATTATACTCACTAAAAAATTTTCTAAGGTTGCCATAATGTCCTCTCCTAAAGTCAGGGTTTTTCATTTGCATCGACCGTCATATTTTCTTCCAGATTATAACGCATTGCATACTTTATTCCCAAAAAGACATGGTCACTTTTACCCAAGGGAGGAAGGTACTGAATGTCAAATATTTCTTCCTCCTTCCTGGTAAATATCAAATCTAGCATGGAGGGAACGTCCCCTTCCCTCATCCTCGTAGCTTGTTTAACATGTTGATACAAGAATGTTTCCAGGATAAGGTCTACAAATTTACAGGTCCAGAAATCTTCTGTTTTAGCTTCACATGCTTCCCAGTCTATGGATTTCAAGTTGAAGTTGCCGACTATCAACAGTCGTGAACTATCGTTATCCGCTCTCGCTATGATCTCTCTCATTATTGTTATAAGACCTTTTCGTTTACTATCTAGCTCCTCCTTTGACCATGTGCTGCTTAGCGGTGGACTATATGCATTTATAATCATTAGTTTATCATCCTCATGGCAGATCTCTAGTGCTATTATGTCAACTTCTTGTGGATTGGCAGTCACTATTTCGTTCACCTTTAGGTGTTCTTTCACCAGCACAGCAACGCCACCGCCTTTCCTGATTTTTCTGTCCCGTCTCCAAATTGAGTAGCCCCTTGGGAATGACCTCATTTAAAATAGCATCTTCAAGTTTTGTCTCCGTGAGTGCAACAATGTCTGGTGTCTGCAGCTGTATTATATCACTTAACTCCAGTATCTTTGATCTTACTCCATCTATGTTGGTGTATGCAATCTTGAGGAACTTGTTCCCCCTCTTCTTATTTTTCACTCCCCCTTTCTCTAATGATTTTGTTGGTTTGCCTTTATGTACCACTTTACTGGCCTGCCTACCCCTATCACTTTGTAGAAAAAAGAATTGATTTCTTCTTCATGCCTGCTCTCATTTAAACGTTTTGCCTTGGCGAAGTTTAGTTTCAGCTGCTCTCTTCATCTTTTGAAAGATCTCGTCTTAACGACCACACTTTCCCATCCTCATCACTTTGTAATTTTCTAGCATTCCTTAGTACTTCTTCCATCTGTTTGGCACCATTTATGGTGATCCTCAAAGGTCAAGCTTTCCCTTTTACATATCTGCCTATTCTCCTGTAGTCGCAGACATTCTCTATGGTTGTAAGACCTTCCACGAGGCCAACAATTTTATCTACTACTTTTGCTTCTTCTACAGCTCTTTCTGACCTAGATGTTATCTCCTTTTCTTTGCAGCCAAAAATGATCAGGGACTTACTCCGATCAACTGTGTTTTGCACCAACTTCGGGTTAGATGCCAATTCTTTCCTCACTTCTAGCCTAATGTTTGTTTTATCTTGGTTGCTGCAGTGTTTGACTTCCTTTACTGCTTCTTCTATTTTTTCCTTCTCCTTGGCCACTTGTGCATAAGTGAGTTGCATATCTTTCTTGCACTGTTCTATTCCCTGTGTAACTTCCTCCATCTGTGCTGACAAAAGCTGTTTCTCCTGTTGAAATTCCTTACCTAACCTATTGTATTCATTTATGTTTAAATTTACTTTAACTTCTTCCAAAGCTATTTTTAAGAGTCTATTTTCTTCTTCCATGGCTTTGCAATTTGTTTCCAATTAATCTTATCCTTGCGCAAGTCTTTCACTACACCCTCAAGACATACAACTTTGCTATTTAAATGGTCATTGCTTTCTTAAAATTTTCTAATTATTTCTACATGAGAGGTCACAATAGTATCTAATTTTACCACCTTGTTGTATAGACTGGTTATCTCAATGCTTTCTTCACTGAATCCAGCAAAATCAAGCTCTGTTTTGTATTTCCTCTTGCAGGTGGCTATCTTGAATGTTGTTCTCTGCACTGGAAACACTAGGGGTAACTTTATCTCATCCACTATTTCACTTCCCTTGGCACTTTCCTTTTATCTCACCTTTTTTGAAAAGCATTATACCTTTATGTTCTCTGGGACACCACTCACTATCACCATCCTGTACTACAATACTTAGGATTATTGAAATTGAGTGGAGAGGTTCAAGTCTACTTGTGACACACCTGAACCTGCCCGTCTTGACACTAGGACCCTCTCTCTTTGATATCTGGTCTGCTCTAAGGTCGCCAGCTGGGTGTTTATACTCATGTCCCAGCAACACGTCAGTGGTCTCATTAGTTATCTTAATTTAAGGATGTAATCTCATGTGCAGTGCAAGGTGACATAATTGGTTTCACTCAAAATAGCGCTAGAGAATGGAGGCTCACTCAAACACATAGGTAAGATTAAAAATTTACTGAAGAAAAATATATACACTTGTACAGGGGTACCTCAGTTTAAGAGTTTAATTCGTTCCTGGAGACGGCTCGTATTCCGAAAACTCGTATTCCGAAGCTAATTTCCCCATAAGAAATAATGGGAAATGAATTAATCCGTTCCTGACTACCCCAAAAACCCCACATCAAACTAAATTTTTATACCTAATTGATCTAAATAAACCTACAAAACTATGTTCAAGTTATTACTTACCCTTGCTGAGGACTGCTGTTGGTGTATGGAAGATGTGAGGAGGAGGGAGGAGGAGAGGTGTTACTGTTTGGAAGGGGAGTCTCCTTCCATTTTAACATCAGGCAGTGAGGACTTCACTGGTATGCACACTCTGGCACATTTTGCCTGCATACCACTAGGACTTGCTTGTTTTACTAAGAATCTGTCTAAAGACACTTGTTTTTCCCTACTTTTTAACACTTGTCTGTATTAAGACATCACATTGTCATTTAAAAGGTCAATGCAACGGCCTGCTACAGGTTTATCTGGGTGAGTTTTTTCAACAAAACTTTGCAGTTCTTCCCATACTTCACACATTTTCTTAATCAAGAAGGGACATCCTCTACTGCCTCTACTCACAGCTATTTTCTCAGGTTGAACTTTACCAATGGCTTTCTTGAGACCCATGGCGAGATATATAATGACAACTTTTATGCTCAAATGGCAAAAAAAACGACAAAAAACTGTAAATCCTTGTGAAGAATTCAGGTGGGATAGTCACTGGGCGCGAGACACTGGTAAACTGTGGCGCGATCGCCGTGCCACCGTGCGCTAGTCAGCCTGTACACGTAATTACCTAAGTGTAGTTACTGGATGAGAGCTACGCTCGTGGTGTCCCGTCTTCCCAGCACTCTTTGTCATATAACGCTTTGAAACTACTGACGGTCTTGGCCTCCACCACCTTCTCACTTAACTTGTTCCAACCGTCTACCACTCTATTTGCGAAGGTGAATTTTCTTATATTTCTTCGGCATCTGTGTTTAGCTAGTTTAAATCTATGACCTCTTGTTCTTGAAATTCCAGGTCTCAGGAAGTCTTCCCTGTCGATTTTATCAATTCCTGTTACTATTTTGTATGTAGTGATCATATCACCTCTTTTTCTTCTGTCTTCTAGCTTTGGCATATTTAATGCTTCTAACCTCTCCTCGTAGCTCTTGCCCTTCAGTTCTGGGAGCCACTTAGTAGCATGTCTTTGCACCTTTTCCAGTTTGTTGATGTGCTTCTTAAGATATGGGCACCACACAACAGCTGCATATTCTAGCTTTGGCCTAACAAAAGTCATGAACAATTTCTTTAGTATATCGCCATCCATGTATTTAAATGCAATTCTGAAGTTAGAAAGCATAGCATAGGCTCCTTGCACAATATTCTTTATGTGGTCCTCAGGTGATAGTTTTCTATCTAGAACCACTCCTAGATCTCTTTCTTTATCAACAACGTATCAACGTATCAACAAACTCGTGTTCCGAGGTAACCCTCCCCTTCCGAGACACATTTTCCGAGGAAATCCTGCTCGTATTCAGAAAAACTCACATAGAAGAACACTTGTATTCCGAGGTACCACTGTATAGTGAAATAATCTGGTGGAAATTTCCAATGGGGGCAACCTTCTCTCGTCGCATCTCTGGCAACACGGTCAGCCTACTGGGTCCACATGTCAGGTGGCAGCACACACCTCGCGCCTCTGCCAACACGATCAGCTGGCAGCTCCAACTGTCAAACCGATGGGGACACACCTCGTGCCTCTGGCATCACTATCAGCTGACTGGGTCCAACTGTCAGACCGGCGGGGACACACCTCACGCCTCTAGCAACACTATCAGCTGGACGATTCAAAGTTTGTTTCTGGCTTCTTGAAAACCAGCTACTATTCCCAGATACACTGACGTTGCCGCATCTACATATTTATGTTCCACCACCAATTCATGCCTACATGAGCTCCTTGGCTCCTAGCCTAACACTATCATGTAGACAATAAATGGTAACAAGAAATGCTGACGATATATAAAATATCCTAGCTCACCCTAGATCGAAGGGGGGTAAAGGGAGGATAACTATCTACCTTACTTCATTCCTTTACGAAGCCGATTCGTCCTCTGGCGAGGGATGATGAGGTTCCTGGTCCAGGCTTCTGGTCTTCCATTGATCAGTTCCCACACACACAAGTTCCTCAGTCGTCCTCATAGTATCACGTCTTCACCATACTCACGCCCAGCAGGTACGGTCCTCCTCATCCTCCTCTTCCTCAGGGTACTGGAGTCAAGTACCTGCGCCGTCGTCCACCTCCTCTTGCTGGCGCTGTAGATGCACTTGCAGCCCAGTGGAGCTTTCCCTTGCCTCACTTCAAGTGGATTCGGCCCGGCCGTCGTTACTCGCTTGATATGTAGAATGCGGTCTGCCGGTCGTCCCAGACGTCTCCATAGAAACATCTGAGATAGAGAGTCTCTTGACACTCTATCTCGGCCAATCCTTGCTTCCTGGCACTCCACGGGATGTCTGCAGTATTAAAGTGATGCTTAAATCCACTGGTAGAAGCTTTCCGGCCGCAAGATCTAGAGCTCACTCGAGCGCGTCCACACTGTAGGGCGGCTCGTGACGTACTCTGCCCGCCCAGGTGCCAGCCTCCCCGGAAGCCCTCCGTCTCGTGACGTCACACCGCCCGAGGGCTCTCGTCATTGGTTACTTCCGGCACGTGACCTTACCTGGCCAATCAGGCGCCGGGAGGTGTCATGATGTTTTGGAGGGAAACAGAATGGCTTGGCGCCATCTTGTGCCCCAAAAGGGCGTAAGCCCCTTGCATAATCACACTTAAATGGCAATTTTACAGCCAACCTGATAATGCTCCACACTCTCACACATATGAAAATGTTCCCTGGATATCAGAGAATGCTCAGATTATGGAGATATGACTCTTTAAGCTGGGTTAGGAGAAATATAGGGGTGGGACACCGTCACAATACTTATATATAATGTGTGTATATAGTGTAATAACACCCCAAAACAGTATTGTTGGTGGAGAAATTTAGTATGTGTGACCTTGAATGTGTGAGGGAGGCAGCTGCCAGCTAACTGTGTGTAGCAACGTCTCTTAGTGCCTGAACTAACTATTATCAGCTTAGTTGTACAGTTGTGTTGAACAAAACATGTAGATACTTATATATAATGGCTGTATATAGTGAATAAAATAAAAAACAGGATAGTGGGAGGAGAAAGTGGGCAAGTGAGGCATTGTTGAGAGAGTGGCAACGAGTGGCTGGCTGTGTGTGGCGGTCACTCCTCGCTGCTTTTCGACTCATAATACCAACTTAGTGATTCGTTATGGTGAACAAAGCATGCAGATACTTATATATAACCTGTGTATAGAGTGTAATAACAGCAAAACTCTTTGTTTATTGTTTTATGAACATAATTATTGAATCACTAATATGCACACCATAGTTTTCAGTATAGTGATGATTCACTCCTTTTATTATATAAATATATCACAATACACACTATTGAATAATATTACTGCAAAAAAACTAAGAAAAAATCAATCGGCGACATTGAAATAATTAGATAATATTATCTTTGTGGTAACTCCCACCTGTCAGCTCGGGAGACGCTGACCGGCTCTGACGACCGCTCTGTCAACGTCCACATTTTGCCAGACTTCCTCGGCCTATGCGCCCAAAATATGTGACTTATGATATTTTTATATTTTTCCCGTGCTCAGGGAACACAAATTAACATTTTTAGAAGACGAAATAATTGTTTAAAATTTTTTTTCTTGCGCACAGTGGTGTAAATCTCCTCACGACCCCTTAGCAGCTTAAGGGTTAAAGGATGGGAGCTATGCTCGTGGTGTTCCATCTTCCAAGTACAGTGGAACCTTGGTTTTCGTTTGCCCATTTTCGTATTCTTCAGGTTACGAACCCAATTTCGTAGTAAAATTTGAATCAGGCTATAAGCTTGCCTCGAGTATCATTATTGTTGATACGCATATGGGCGACCTAGAACGTGGTTCCTGGTGGCACGGCCGACTGCACTTAAGTTTACCAGTGGCTCCAGCTAAGTAACAATTGCATTTGAATTCTTTGTAAAGAATTATATTGTTTTTCGTTCTTTGAGGGTTTTGGACATAAAATGTAATTATTATATATCATGCATGGGTCCCAAGAAAGTCAGTGGTAAGGTTCAACCTAAGAAAACAGATGTGAGGATGACCATAGAGGAAAAACAAGAGATCATTCATGAACATGAAAATGGTATGAGGGTTGTTGAACCAGCTAGGTTGGATGGTGCTGATGTGGAGGAGTTGGTGGAAGAACACAATGAAGAACTGACCACCGATGAACTCCAAGCCCTTCAAAAGGAGCAGCAAGAAGAGGAAGCTGAGGAAATTTCTTCAGGGTAGGAGGCAGTAGAGGATGTCCCTTCCACAACAATAAAGAAATGGTGTACATTATGAGAAGAAATGCAAAGTTTGTTGAAACGTGTCACCCAAATAAAGCTGTAGCAGGCCATTGTGTTAACCTTTTTAATGGCAGTGTGATGTCTCACTCCAGACAAGTGTTACAACATAGGGAAAAACAAGTGTCGCTAGACAGGATTTTTAGTGAGAAAAACAAGCAGTGAGCTACAACCAAGTTGTAGTGATATGCCTACGAAACATAAGAGAGAGTACCAACAGAAATGTTATCACTGCATGATGTTATAATGGAAGGGGACTCCCCTGCCAAACACTAAAACCTCTCCTCACGATCTTCCATACACCAACAAGAGTCCTCCATAAAGGTAAGGTACCTATGAGCAGTTTTCTGTATAAAATGTATTTTTTGGTTAATATTTTTCGGGGTGTGGAACGGATAAATTAAATTTATATTATTTCTCATGGGAAAATTCATTTAGGTTTTTGTATTTTTGGTTTTCGGACCGTCTTTGTGAATGGATTAAGTTAGAAAATGGAGGTACCACTGTACTCTTTGTCGTGTTACGCTTTGAAACTGCTGAAGGTTTTGGCTTCCACCAACTTTTCGCTGTTTAGCTTGCTTCAACCATCTATCACTCTGTTTGCAAAAGAAAACTTTCTAATATTTTTTCGGTACCTTTCCCTGACTGTTTCCTATGTGCTGCTAGTTTGGTGTTTCCCAGTCTTAGTCTGGTCATTGTTATATATATTTCTCTGTTTTTATGCCTGGTGTGTTTTCAAGTTTGTCATGTTTTCCATTTTGCTGCAATATCTTGGGTGGTGGTGGAGTTTCTTAGTCTGGTCATTGTTATATATATTTCTCTGTTTTTATGCCTGGTGTGTTTTCAAGTTTGTCATGTTTTCCATTTTGCTGCAATATCTTGGGTGGTGGTGGAGTTTCTTAGTCTGGTCATTGTTATATATATTTCTCTGTTTTTATACCTGGTGTGTTTTCAAGTTTGTCATGTTTTCCATTTTGCTGCAATATCTTGGGTGGTGGTGGAGTTTAACCCTTAACCACAGCACTGTGCAGAACGCCTTGAGGAGGCGCTAGATCGGAGGTGTGCAGAGCTCCTCAGGGCGCTTGTAGGTATAGTGTAGAATTCAAAACTCCCGTCCCCTCTGTTGTGCCTCCTTGCTGTGGTGAGGGGCTCACGTACACCTCCCTGGGACCGGTGTGGGTTGCCTTTGCCCCCTCTCCTGCCCCCTCTTTGGGTGGTGTACGTGCTGATGAGCACCATGTAGGGGGGCCTTGTGAACCATTGGACCACCTGCTGGAGGGGTCGCCTGTGAGAGGCTGCCTTGAGTGGATGGTTGGGTGTCCAGGCTGGGGCGATAGGGGAAATGGGGTGTTAGCACCAGTGTGGGAGAATGGACAATGTAGTAGGACTCCCCTGTTGAAAAGGGGGAGCACCACTGGGGATGACGCACCCCGCACTGGCCCGTGCTCGGCCTCCCTGACTGCCCTGGTAGGTGGTATCCCTTGGTTCCAGGTCCCAACCTTTGAGTTTGTTTGCTATATGGATGACGACACGACTTCTCTTACCCAGGCTCATGGGGTGGGCGACCAGGCCCCTGAGTCGGACCGTCCTGGAAGGCCGGGATCTGTAGCCCCTGCTACAGGGCCCGGTTTAGGCCCAGACCGGACTCTTCCTCCCTGCTCTCCTCCCTCCTCTGTGGTTGGGTCAAGCCCCAAGCCTGCTGTGGTGACCGCCTCATCCCCTTGCACGGCTCCATCTCTTATTGTGATTACTGCGCCTTTTGACCTGTCTCTCTCTAAAGGTTCTCATCGCCGTCCCCGCCACGGCCACTCTCGTATGCTCCCTTCCCATACTCATTCGTACCATGCTTTGTTTGGTCCTGCTACGTGGACTAAGTACTTTGACCTCCATCCTTTGGATTCCACTCCTCCTGACAATTTTTCCCTTCATAGGCATCTTGTAGATTCAGTAGATGCCTCTGTTACCTTTAACCCCACCCGTCTTGGTACCCATGTCATTGCTGATCCTTCTCAGGATGCAGCCACCCGCTTGGCCACCTTATCCTGCCTTGGCGAGACCCTTGTTCGGGTCTCAAAGAACACTTGGTTGAATGCCAGTGTTGGCACTGTTCTCCTCCCGCACCATGTAGCGACTAGTGTCAGGAATCTAAGAAGACTGCCACGAGGATATCAAGCATCTCCTCGAAGCCCAGGGTCATTCTGTCCTCCAGGTGGATACGTTTACTTGTCCCCCTCGTGGTCATCACCGTCTACACCTTCGGGTTGTGAAGGTTACCTTTGATAGTAGGACCCTTCCACCCTCTGTCATTCTTGCTGGTGCCCGATGCATCGTTCAGGAGTATATTCCATCTCCTCGGCTCTGCAATAAGTGCTGGAGGTTTGGGCATGGTGCCCTCAAATGCTCTAGTCCTGTCTCTCTCTGTCCCATGTGTGGAGGCGAGGGTCACAAGTTGGAGTGCACTTCTCCCCAGGCCCGCTGCCTCAATTGCGGTGAGGCCCACCCTACCTTCTCCCGCATGTGTATACGTTACAAACTTGAGGCGGCTGTCCTCAACTTGAAGCACCGGGACCGTTTGTCTTTTCCTAAAGCTCGGCGCCAAGTTCATCGTCTCCCGTCTTTCGCTGGCGTCTCCTATGCTCGCGTGGTGTGCTCTTCCTCTCCTCGTCCTTCCTGCCTTCCTCAGTCTCACAACAGTTTCCAAGCCTTATACCCGGACACGCCCACCATCACCTCCCCTGTTTCCCTCGCTTTCCTGGTGGTCGTGTTGTTTGCTCTCACTCTTCTTCTCCTATCGAGACGCTGGAGTCTGTTGCCCAGTACATTGCTGCTGGGATGCCTGTCTCTTTGAGTCAGAAGTGGAAACCTGGCTCCTCTCCTTCCTCCTCCCCGGTAGTTAAGAAAGCTTCGCTTTCTTCATCGTCCCCTATCTCTGATTCTATCATTCCTTTCCCTCCCGCTTCGGTGGTGGAGCCCCCCGTTCCTACTGTGGGGGTTTCTTTAGCCCCCCGGTTCCATCTCGGTTCCTGCCCTTGCTGAGGTGTGCTCCCCCTTTCTGCCCCTCTTCCTCCTCCTCCAGACCCTGCTCGTCCACCTCTGATCTATCCTCCCGCTTCTTTCCCTCCTTCTTTACTCAGTTTACCCATGCCCCCTAACCCTGACTTTGCTGACCCTGATCCTGACCCTGTGCTTCTTTAACGTGCTGCGTTCCTTTTTCACCTTTGTTTCTTCTTTGCTCTCTGCTGCTCTCCTCTCTCTTTTTGTCGATGTCTATTCTTCAGTGGAGCATCCGTGGATATTACACCAATTTCCTTGACCTTCAAACTTCTAATTTCACAGTTTTCACCCCTTTGTGTCTGTTTCAAGGAGCCGATGCTTGGTGCTCGTCCTAGTCACTTCCATGGCTATTCTTTACTCTTCCCCCCCCCCCAGCTGTTGCTGGAGCCCATAATTCTTCTGCTCTCTTGATTCGCTCAGATGTTCCCTTTGTTCCCTTACATTTTTCCTTGCCTCTCCACTGTTCTGCTGCCCATGTCTTTGTGCGTATATGGTACACGGTTTGTTCCATTTATCTACCCCCCCACTGTCCCACTTTCTCTTCCCGATCTTAAACACCTCCTAGACTCCTTGCCGAAGCCTGTGCTCCTGCTGGGAGATCTCAATTGTCGCCATGCCCTTTGGGGTGATGTGCTGACAAACACCCGGGGTCGCCTCCTTGAACCTTTCATCCTCTCTTCTTCCCTGTCCCTTCTTAATTCTGGTGAGCCCACTCATTTGGACTCTCGGACTCGCTCCATTTCCTGTCTCGATCTTTCTCTGTGCTCGTCATCCCTTTCCTTACATTTCGGGTGGTGGGTCCTTGATGACCTTCATGACAGTGACCATTTTCCTATCCTTGTTGCTTTTTTCTCTTTTCACCCTCCTCTCTCCTTCCCTAGGTGGCAGTTTGCCGAGGCTGACTGGTGCCTCTTTACTCTCAGTGCTACTACTTCCGACCTCTCCGTTCTGCCTCTCCCTCGCGCTCTCCTTCTTTTTCATGACAGTCTTTGACGCTGCCCTCCACTCTATTCCTCGCTCTTCCTCTCGGGGTACGCGAAAGTGCGTTCCCTGGTGGAATGTGGACTCTGCTCGGGCTGTCCGCTGTAAGCATGCAGGCTGGAAGAGACATCGCCGCCGGCAGACGGTTGAGTCTTTTCTTTTGTTTCGTAAGGCGAGTGCGGTGGCTCGTAGGACCATCCGTGCGGCTAAACGTGCTTGCTGGATGTCTTATGTCTCCACCATTACGTCCGAAACTCCTCTACCACTGGTCTGGAAGCGTATCTGCTGGATTGCGGGTAAGTTCGTTCCCGATGTCTCGCCAATTCTTCGCCTCCATGGTGCTCTTGTGGCGGACCCATATCAGGTCGCGACCGAACTGGGTTCCCATTTTTCATCTATTAGTTCTGGTTCTCATCTTCCCCAATCTTTCTGTCTTCGTAAGCCTATTCTTGAATCTCGTCCTTTAAATTTCTGTAATTATCTTCGCCTTCCTTATAATGATCCTTTCTCTCTTTCTCTTGAGCTTCAGTCGGCCATAGCCCTTTGCGGTTCTACTGCGGCGGGCTCCGATGGCATTCCTTGTGAAATGCTTCACCATCTCCTTCCGTGCATGTCTCGGTATTTACTGAGTCTGTACAATCGGGTCTGGGAGTCGTCGTCAGTCCCTGAAAACTGGCTCGATGCTGTTGTCCTCCCTGTTCGGAAACCAGTGTCTCTCGGGTCATCCCCAAGGACTTCCGCCCTATTGCCCTCACGAGTTGTGTCTGCAAGCTCTTTGAACGTATGATTAACGTTCGTTTGATGTGGTTCTTAGAAAACTATCACCACCTATCCCCTTCTCAATTTGGTTTAGTGCAAGTGCACAACAGATGTCCTGGTGAATTTGGAGGACTATATTCGTACTGCTTTTGCTGCGAAGACCTCCGTTGTTGCCGTCCTTTTTGACCTGGAAAAGGCTTACGACACTACCTGGCGGTATCATATTCTGTCTCAACTTCATTCTTTTGGCCTTCGTGGGAATCTCCCTCTCTTCCTCCAGAGTTTCCTCTCTTGTCGTTCCTTTCGTGTGCAGCTTGGCACCACTCTCTCTGCCCCTTTTCGGCAGTATGAGGGTATACCCCAGGGTAGTGTTCTGAGCACTACTCTTTTTCTAGTTGCCCTTAACGGTCTTCTTTCCTCTCTTCCTTCTGGCATCTTCTCCACTCTATGTTGACGATCTTACCCTTTGCTGTCAGGGTGATGATTCGCCTCTCCTTCAACGGCTGCTTCAACTTGCAATTGATGCCGTGTCGTCTTGGGCCACCGATCATGGCTTCAAGTTCTCTACGTCTAAGACTTGTGCTATAACTTTTTCTCGGAAGCATGTAGTTCTTCGTCCCTCTTTGTCGCTTTATGGTCATCCCCTTATGTACAGGGATTCTGCTAAGCTTTTGGGGTTAGTCTTTGACACTCGTTTATCTTGGTCAGCCCATATCTCTTACCTCCGAGTTGAATGCTATAAGGCCCTTAACCTACTTAAGGTTTTGTCCCATACTTCTTGGGAAGCGGATAGGCGTACGCTCTTCTATTTGCACTCCTCTCTCGTCCTGTCTAAACTCGATTATGGTTGCCCTGCATACTCTTCTGCTTCTCCTTCTACTCTTCGCTGTCTTGATGCTTTGCACCATACTGGGTTGTGTCTCAGCTCTAGTGCCTTTTGTTCGACTCCCGCCCTCAGTTTGTATATTGACACTGGCTTCCTCTCTCTTCAAGGCCGCCGTGATCGCTACTGTCTTTACTATCTTTCAACATCCTTCCTCTCGTCTCTGTCATGCTTTAACTTTTAGCCCTCCTGTAGTTCTTGTTCCTCTTCATCGTCTCCCTCTTTCTGTCCGGTTATCTTGCTTACAGGATTCTCTTTCTGTTCATATTTCTAATGTTTTTCCTCATATTGTTCCTTCCTTGACTCCGTGGAGAGTTCCCCTTCCCAAGTTTTGTACGTCCTTGACTTGTATCACTAAAGCCTTTACCTCTCCTACGATTCTGAAAAAACCTCTTTCTTGAGCACTTTTCTTCGCACTCCCACTCTACTTCAATCTTCACCGATGGGTCGAAGTCTGTGGACGGTGTGGGCTACTCTGTTGTTTTTCCTGGCCGCACTTATATGTGTCACCTCCCTTCGGAGGCTAGTGTCTTCACAGCAGAACTTTATACTATTCTCTATGCTCTCCGTCTCTTGCTTTCTCATTGTCATTCCTCCTTTGTGGTTGTAGTTGACTCTCGTAGTGCCCTCATGGCTCTAGGGTCCTTTAATCCTGTCCATCCGGTGGTCATCGAGATTCAACATTGACTGTTTCTTATTTCTAGTCAATTTAAATCAGTAGTGTTTTGCTGCGTTCCCAGCCATATTGGTGTTTCTTTAAATGAGCGTGCGGATGCTGCCACTAAGGAAGCTATTCATTCTTGTCCCATCTCCCGTAAAGATAATCCTTATTTCGACTTTTAACCTGTTATTCATTCCTCCGTCCTTGCCCATTGGCAGGGTTGTTGGTCCTCTGTAGTTAGTAACAAGCTGTGTACTCTCAAACGTAGTGTGTCCCCGTGGCCTTCCTCCTGCCACCATAACCGGCGGTGGGAAACTGCTTTGGCGAGGCTGCAGATTGGCCATACTCGCTTAACCCATGGTCACTTAATTTAGCGCCGCCCTGCTCTTTATTGTCCAAATTGCATTGTCCCTCTTACAGTTGTGCATATCCTTGTTGAATGTTCTGACTTTCAGGACGAGCGTGTGTCTTGCTTTCCGACCATCCCTCACGGTCACTTGTCCCTCGATAGAATTCTAGGTGAATCGGATACTTTTGATATCGTTCTCCTTATGCATTTTTGTTTTCGTATTGGCATTCTCGGTGATATTTAGCGCCCTCTGATTATTTCGCACTTTGACGGTGCTACATAGCCTTCCCGGTTTGGTGCCTTCTTTTGATAATTACCTTGCCTCAAAACTCCCGTGGTTACACGGGGTTCACATCAGCTTCCTCAGGGTTCTAGTAAACAGACACCATTTTTTATATTAATCGTGGTTAACCAAGGCTGGGGCACACAGCATGAGCTAACAGCACTGGTGTTCAGCTTGTGACCACAGCATCTCCTAAAACTGTCAAAATATACAGTGGTATCTCGGCTTATGAGCACCCCTGGTTACGAGTTTTTCGGGTTACGAGCAGGATTTGCTCGGAAAATTTGTATCGGGATACGAGCATTGCCTCAGGATACGAGGGTGTTGATATGCATACGGGCCGACCTAGCGCGTGGTGGCACGGCGATCACCGCTCAGTTTAACAATGCCTCGCGTACAGTGACTATCCCGCCTGAATTCTTCACAAGGATTTACTGTTTCTTTTGGATTTTTTGCTATTTGAGCATAAAAATTTTTCAAACAGTATAAAGTGCAGAAAAATTAAATGTGTGTGATGTAGAGGGCTAATAATAAGGCATGGGTGACAAGGATTTGTTTTTCGGAGTGGGTGAATGAAGTGGTGTGCCCTGCCATAAAAAAATATCTGCAGGAGAAACATTTGCTATTCAAGGCCCTGCTTCTTATCGACAATGCTCCTGCTCATCCTCTAGGCTTGGAAGATGAATTGTTGCACAGATACAGTAATTTTCTCACAGTAAAGTTCCTTCCTCCTAACACCACTCCTCTAATTCAGCCTATTCAGACCAGAAAATCATAGCGAATTTTAAGAAATTTTATGTAAGGGCACTTCTCCGGAAATGTTTTGAAGTGACTGAAGCTACAAAACTCACCCTCAAAGTGACTCAAAGAACCCTGATCTCTGGCTAGAGAAAATTGTGGCCTGAATGTGTGACACAACTAGACTTTGAGGGGTTTGAGCCTGTAAATGATGTGCCTATTGTTGAGGAAATTGTTACTCTGGGCCGGCAAATGGGCTTGGAATTGGATGGTGCTGATGTGGAAGAGTTGGTGGAAGAACATAATGAAGAACTGACCACCGAAGAACTCCAAGCCCTTCAAAAGGAACAGCAAGAAGACACAGCTGAGGATGTTTGTCCAGTGGAGGAGGATGAGGCAACAGCGAATGTCCCTTCTGAAACCATTAAGAAGTGGTGTCAGATGTGGGAAGAAATGCAAGCTTTTATTGAAAAGACTCACCCAGAGAAAGCTGTAGTAGGCCGTTGCATTAATCTTTTCAATGACAATGTGATGCCTCACTACTGAAACATCTTGCGAAGAAGGGAAAAACAATCATCAGTGGACTGCTTTGTTTTGAGAAAATCGATCAGTGAGCCACAACCAGGCCCTAGTGGTATGCAGGCAAAACGTGCCAGAGAATGCACTCCAGAGGTGTCCTCACTGCCTGATATTATAATGGCAGGGGACTTTCGTTCCAAACAGTAACACCTTTCCTCCTCCCTCCTCACCATCTATCATATGCCAACAGCAGTCATCAGCAAGGGTAAGTAATAACTTGAACATAGTTTTGTAGTGTAGATTTTGATGAATTAGGTATCAAATTTATTTTGAAGTAAGGTTTTTGGGTAGTCAGGAACGGATTAATTCATATCCCATTATTTCTTATGGGGAAATTAGCTTCGGTTTACGAGTTTTCGGGTTATGAGCCGTCTCCAGGAACGGATTAAACTCTTAAACCAAGGAAATTAGCTTTGTTTTACGAGTTTTGGGTTACGAGCCATCTCCAGGAATGGATTAAATTCTTAAACCAAGGTACCCCTGTATATGTAACTGCTATTATTCAGCGATGATAGTATTACAGAAGACCCCTGACTGTGATAAAAATTACCAAGATTCTGATAATAGCAGGATTGTGGTGATAATTAGTGTTGTGCATAGTATTGTGGGAGGAGTAATCTTGGTGAGGGAAGGAGGTAGCATCAACTGAATCTGTGTGGCAACCTGTTATTGTGTGGACTCACCATACCAGCTTAGTGGTTTGCTATGGTGAGCACAAATGTAGATACTGTGACGGTAACACGTTGGTGTTCGGCTGTTCAAAAGCTAGGGGTAGGGCCTTGTCACATATAGAAAAAAAAATAGAAATTCTGGAACTTCGTCTGTGGTAAGGTAAGGAGAAGACACACAAAACACAAGTAAATTTTAACAATGAAATTTTAATTACGTTAAAGAAAGCAAAACATGAATAAAATGGACATACAAATTCGTATCATAAAATCAATCAATCAAAGTAATAAGAATAATCAAATGGCAAAATGAAAAGTTACGTTAAGACAAGTGAGCAAATAACCAGTGTATGACAAACAAAGTAAATAGGTGCAGGAATATTGGCTTCAAGCTGCCACCTCTCTAAGCACACGTAAGCCTGGGGCTTAGTCTACCAACGAGACGTGTTAACTTGTCGAAAGCACGGGATATTCTGAGGACTGAGGTCGTGGCGGCCCCAGACATCAAGTAGTATGGTGGGTGGAGTGCAGTTACAGCTGGACCCGCAACCATTCAATGGGAGACGGTCTTAAGCGACAAAACTCCCACACAGGGAATAGCTCAACTGACAGCTGAAGCTTACAAGGTCTGCTTGAAGCACGTGCCTGTGAGGAGGGGCAGAAAGAGGACCACTCTAGAAAGAGAACGGAGACGACTGTACAGGAGAAGGAAAAAAATAACGGAAATGCTTCGGCAGACACAACTATCACAAGCAAGGAAAACAAGCCTAAGCAGGGAGATTGAGGAAATAGAACAAACGTTGAAGCGATCATATGAGTCTGAGGAAATGGAATTGGAACAGAAAGCTATACAAGAGATAAGGAAAAATCCGAAATATTTTTTCACATACGCAAAATCAAAATCCAAAACCTTGACCAGTATTGGACCGTTAATTACAAATGAAGGTACGTACACAGAGGACAACAAAGAGATTAGTGAAATTCTAAGAAGCCAGTATGAGGCTATGTTTAGCACACCAATAAACAACATGACAGTTGATGACCCAGACAGCTTCTTTATGAATGACATTCAAGCTGCAGATAATATAACGGATATTACCACAAACTCAGAAGACTTTGAAAGAGAAATTGATAATATGCCTATGCACTCAGCTCCTGGGCCTGACTCATGGAATTCAATATTCATAAAGAAATGTAAAGTACCAGTAGCGAGAGCACTCAGCGTAATATGGAGAAAGAGCCTGGATACAGGGGAGATACCAGCAGCACTTAAATCTGCAGATATAGCTCCGTTGCACAAGGGGGGGAGTAAAGCCTTGGCAAAAAATTATAGGCCAGTTGCACTAACATCACACATAATAAAAGTGTTTGAAAGAGTGATTAGGAATCAAATTTCTAGTTTTATGGAAAACAATGAATTGCACAATCCAGGACAACATGGATTTAGAGCGGGAAGATCCTGTCTGTTACAGTTACTCAACCACTATGACAAAATCACAGAAGCCCTAGAAGAAAAGCAAAATGCAGATGTTGTATACACAGACTTTGCAAAGGCGTTCGACAAATGTGACCATGGGGTGATAGCTCACAAAATGAGGTTAATGGGAATAACTGGAAAAGTAGGACGCTGGATACTCAATTTCCTGTCGAACAGAACACAAAGAGTAACAGTCAATCAGATAAAATCGAGTCCAAGCGATGTTAAAAGCTCTGTACCTCAAGGTACAGTCCTTGCACCGCTACTGTTCCTTATTCTCATATCTGATATAGACAAAAATACACGCCACAGCTTCGTGTCGTCCTTTGCAGATGACACAAAAATCAGCATGAAAATTACCTCTGCTGAAGACATTGAAAAACTACAAGCAGATGTCAACAAAGTTTTTGATTGGGCAGCAGAAAATAACATGATGTTTAACAGTGATAAATTTCAGGTACTCAGGTACGGCAAAAATGAGGATCTGAAACATAATACAGGGTACAAAACACAATCGAATCTTCCCATAGTAGAAAAACAGCATGTCAAGGATTTGGGAATAATGATGTCCGACGATCTAACGTTTAGGGAGCATAACCAAGCAAATATCGCGTCAGCCAGAAAAATGATCGGATGGATTACGAGAACTTTCAAATCCAGGGATCCCATCACAATGGTTGTACTCTTCAAGTCACTTGTGCTGTCCCGTCTCGAGTACTGCTCAGTACTCACTTCCCCCTTCAGAGCAGGAGAGATTGCTGAAATAGAGGGAATACAGAGAACATATACGGCACGCATAGACGAGATAAAACACCTAAATTATTGGGATCGTCTCAAAGCTCTCCAAATGTACTCTCAAGAAAGGAGACGAGAGAGATACCAAATAATATACACATGGAAAATACTGGAGGGTCAGGTCCCAAATCTACACAGTAAAATAACAACGTACTGGAGTGAACGATATGGAAGAAAATGCAAGATTGAACCAGTGAAGAGCAGAGGTGCCATAGGCACAATCAGAGAGCACTGTATAAACATCAGGGGTCCGCGGTTGTTCAACGTCCTCCCAGCGAGCATAAGAAATATTGCCGGAACAACCGTGGACATCTTCAAGAGAAAACTGGACGGTTTTCTAAGAGAAGTTCCGGACCAACCGGGCTGTGGTGGGTACGTGGCCCTGCGGGCCGCTCCAAGCAACAGCCTGGTGGACCAAACTCTCACAAGTCGAGCCTGGCCTCGGGCCGGGCTTGGGGAGTAGAAGAACTCCCAGAACCCCATCAACCAGGTATCAACCAGGTAATCAGCGATGAGCAGGCGACAAGACAGGTAGTTTGGCGGTTTGAGGTGGAGCAGGTGTTCCTGGCTGCATACGTTTTGCTCTCTGGCAAACCTTGGAGATGTTGTTGTCGTTGTTGGATATTTCTTCCATAGTAGTTGTATATAGATTTATGTATCGACGAACTTTGGAGGGAAGAGCAGGCTCAATCTCTTGAAGGAGATTATCGTCACAACTCTTCCCCGAAGCCTGCGGTTCTGGAAGAAGTACGTCGTTATGTGGTGGAGTAATAGATGGAGTCGCTTCTACTTCATAAACTCTGGAGAGATCATGGGCTAAGATGTTGTCGGAATCTTGGTATAGCGTGTCTCCAGGTTGAATTTCTGCAGTTATCAAGCCCATAGTAGAAGACGTTGAGATGAGAAGTGGGCGTGCTGCAGGAGGTGTAGGGTGGTGTGGTCCGTGTTGATGGTAGACCAAGCACTTTTCAGGTGTGGAGTGAAGTGCTGGAGCTTCAGGATGATGAAGAGTAGCTCCTTGCCAATTGTTCCGTAGTTCCTTGTAGCAATAGTCGCTGACAGGTGTATTCTCCTCGCCTCGTTGCTGCATCACGACACCACCAACGTCGGTACCACTGGCGTCGACATGGAGGATGAAGGGCTTATCTGACGAGGTGAGAGTGGAATTAGAATATGGCAAAGGAGCACTATTATTATCCTGAAAGTATTTGGGAAGATCATTAAGGATTTCGGAATTAGAAAGCGCTGACTCCTTGTCAGTGCTTTCGGGAGGAGAAGCTGGGAAGGTCTCACTGTGGATGTAGGGTTCTGTAAAGATAGAACAGTTGATCATGACAGTGGGAGGAGTACCATTATATTGCTGCAGGAGGTTGACGTGGCACAGCTGGGTCTTCCGCCGCCTATCTGGAGTCTCTATAACGTAGTTGTTATTTCTGCACTCTTTGACTCGGTAGGGTCCTGAAAACCTGTTTTGTAAAGGTGAACCTGGGATAGGAAAGTATGCAAGCACGAAATCTCCCGGCTTAAATTTTCTTACTCTGCTGGTTTGGTCGTAATGAGTCTTCATCCTCTCCTGGGCTTTCAATAGATTATCATGGGCAAAACGGTGGACTCTCTCTAGAATGTGTTGAAGGTTTTGAAGAAACTGGGGCACATTCTGATGCTCACTGAAGGTGGCATTTCGGAGAGAGTCTTTGAAAGCCTTAAGGGGAGTACGGCACTTACGGCCGTAGAGCATCTCATAAGGAGATACTCCTAGGGACTCATTGGGAAGACTTCTGTAAATACACATTATAAGGTCGATTTGCTTATCCCAATCCTTAGAGGTTTCACTACAAAACTTTTTCAAGAGTGCTTTGATAGTCTGATGACTATGTTCAAGAGAACCCTGTGAAGCAGGATGATAGGGGCTGGACAATACCTGTTTGATGTTGAACTCCTCCAGTGTCCTTTTGAAGAGATCACTGGTGAAGTTGGTACCACAGTCGCTCTGAATCTCCGTGGGAAATCCGTATTGAGTGAAGATCTTCAATAGATGTTTTACTAACGTAGCAGCCGTGATGTTCTTCACTGGAACTGCTATGGGAAATCTGGTGGTAGGACACAGGATGGTTAAGATATAGGCGTTACCTGAACTGGTCCGAGGTAAAGGACCAACACAGTCTATTATAAGTCTGTGGAAAGGTTCCGCAGGCACCTGTATGGGAATCAGTGGCGCTCTGGGAATGGAGATGTTCGGTTTGCCTGCCATCTGACATGTATGACACTGTTTTACGTACTGTTTGACGCTATTTACCATACCTGGCCAGTAGTAGTCTTGACGAATTCCATGGTAAGTCTTGTTGAATCCGTAGTGGGAGAGTGCTCCGTGGGCCAGGTGTAGAATAGTGGGCCGCAGGCTGGTAGGAATCACAAGTTGTTCGATGTTGGCCCAATCGTCCTCCTCCTTCAGTTTACTGGGTCTATATCTGCGGTAGAGCAAGTCGTTCTCTAGGAAGAACCCAGGAATACTGTCGGGTTGAGTCTCAGCCTGGAAAAACAATGGTGTTAAAGTAAGATCTTCCCTCTGCAACTTACGGAACTCCAACTTGGTCAGATTCTGGGGTAGTTTCTGAGGGTCTTGAGGGACAGCGGTAGCAGTAGAGTCAGCTGGCTGTGGACGTGCGGCTTGTGCACGGGTGGTCACGAGAACCGGAGGAGAAACTTCATCACTCTCTTGAACCTCTGCTGGAACATACGCTAGTATAGGATTAATTGGCGCAGAGGTACACACCTGGGGTTTGTCCATGACGATCAGGTTGGTCGGTGGCAGGTCTTCTGCCAAGTCGTTGCCTAGGAGAAGTTGCACTCCAGGCATGGGAAAAGGCTTTTCCCTGACGGCGACTTGGACTTCTCCGTTCACGTAGGGACAATCCAGGTGGACTCTGGCGAGAGGGTATGGAGTGGTAGCAGTGAGGTCAGTGATGAAGACAGTTTCTCCGGTGTAGACGATGTTGGGCACAGCCGACTTCAAGATGATCGATTGAAGAGCCGCTGTGTCCCTCAAGATCTTCAATTTGAAACGTCCCTCCGGATTTGAACCGTTGGCAGAGACAGTTCCAGTATACAGGTGGTTACTGAAAAGAGAAAGATCATTAACATTAACACCAACATTCATCACAGGCTTACCGGACTTAGGAGGAGTTGGTTTGGGTTTCTGTGGGTCAGTGGTTCCCTTGTATTGAGACTTACCACACTTGTCTATGGTATGTCCATAGAGTCTACAATACTTGCAGTACAATTGCGAGCCAGCTTGATCGGTGCTCACTTTCTCGTAACTGTACCACGACTTCTTACTGGAGGATGGTTCGGGTGTCAGCCGGTGGATGAGGCTGTAAGTGTCAGCCGACTTAGCACACTTCAGGTAGTCGGTTTCTTCTTTATCTGCTAAGTAGAGACGGACAGGAGGCGGCACACGCCTCAAGAATTCTTCAACTAGCATCAGGTTGACGAGTTCTGTAAAAGTAGAGACATGTGCTGCTTCCAGCCATTTCATGAAATATCTCCGTTTTGTGTTAGCAAACTCGAGGAAGGTAGTGGTACTTGCCTTCAGGTGGTCACGGAATTTCCTTCGATAACTTTCTGTGGAGAGGAGGTAGGCGTCCAACACTGCTTGTTTCAGAGTCTGGTAGTCATTCTCAGACGCCAAAGTACTGAGTGTGACTGCAGCTCTACCTGTAAGATGGACTCTGAGAAGTGTGGCCCATTGGTCGACAGGCCAACTGAGTTGATTAGCAAGGGTTTCAAAGGTGGTGAAAAAACACATCAACTTCTGCTTCTACAAAGGATGGCATTAACTTACTTGCATGTGATATATTAAAACTGACGGGAAGATTGGCAGTAGCTTGCTGGCGTTGAGCGAGGTGTGAAGTTTCCAACGTGTATTCTCGTTGACGACACTCTAGAGCCAGAGTCGCTTGTTGCTTGTCATGTTCGCGTTGCATCTCCAACTCGCGTCGTTTTGTTTCAAGCTGTACTCGTTCCCGCTCCTGGAGCATTGCAACCTCACGTTCCTGGAGGGCGAGTTCATGTTCCTTGAGGGCGATTTCACATTCGTGTTCGTCCTTTCGTATGGCAGCTGCTCGTTCTTGTTGTTCGATGGCTTCCCTTTGCTGCTCGCGTTCAATCTTGGCCAGTTCTATTTTAAGTTTCATCGTTGCCAAATCAGTTTTATCTGCAATATAGTAAGTTTCATGAGTTTCAGAGTCTATCTTACCTTGCTCTAAGAAATGATCCAGCAACAAGTTGTGTAGGTCATTTTTGTTGGCTTGGTAGGGAACTTCTAGTTGATACTCATGTGCAAGAGTTTGTAATTCAGTTCTCTTGGCACGACTTAAAGTCCCTATTTCACCTGCTGGATCTGCACGGAAAGCTTGGAGACGAAACATGGTGAAATTAGCAAATAATGTACAACGAATATTCAGTTATAGTGAATGTCAGAAACAGGACAACGTGGCAACTGGTACCTATCCTGTGGGATCTTTAACAATTAAAGTTAAGTACAAGATGTTAAATGATTAATTTAAATCAAGGGCGCAGGAAATCTTGTACCCGGTACTCATGTAAGAGGATAAGGGCAAGAAAATCCTACTAACAAATGAAACAGAGTTTCGAAAACAAATGAAACAGTTAATTGCCTCAAAAGTAGAATTGGTAGTCCAAGGATGTAGGCATACCTTGCCGAGTCTCTATAGGACATAAAGCAAGTTTTTCCTACTGTAATTAATATGATACTTACAGAATTAGCGAACTTTTGTGCTCTGAAAAAGTAAGCTAATTCCCTACCGTTGTATGTATCATCATCTCTGACTGACGTGTAGGGGTGCGAGGTGTCAACTGGTGACGAGAACTGCTGCTGAGGTCCCAATTCAGCAACTAAAGTTCGAGCTAGAGGAACTATGGCCCTCTTTGTCCTCCTACAGTCAGATTGCAGAAGATTGGGTGCACTTGACCCGGGGCAGACCACAGTACCAGGGTACCAATATGATGATCTGTCAAAAATGAGAAATATCCAAGGGACAAAGATGGTAAACACGAGTAAGAACACGGAGGGAGAGATGACCAATTAAGAGTATGACTGAGGCCTACAGTCACCATGTAATCCAAAGTTGTCTCACCTTCACCATATGCTACTCTCGTAATGCACAATACACCGCACCAAATGAAATTGGATATGAAAAATAGTAAAAGCTACGTTAACAAAGTTAAATACGCTTACCATAAATTACTACTTGGCACCAGTACCTGAGTGAAGCTCCTAGGACAGGCCCCCATATAATATGTGACGGTAACGCGTTGGTGTTCGGCTGTTCAAAAGCTAGGGGTATGGCCTCATCACATATAGAAAAAAAAATAGAAATTCTGGAACTTCGTCTGTGGTAAGGTAAGGAGAAGACACACAAAACACAAGTAAATTTTAACAATGAAATTTTAATTACGTTAAAGAAAGCAAAACATGAATAAAATGGACATACAAATTCGTATCATAAAATCAATCAATCAAAGTAATAAGAATAATCAAATGGCAAAATGAAAAGTTACGTTAAGACAAGTGAGCAAATAACCAGTGTATGACAAACAAAGTAAATAGGTGCAGGAATATTGGCTTCAAGCTGCCACCTCTCAAGCACGCACACGTAAGCCTGGGGCTTAGTCTACCAACGAGACGTGTTAACTTGTCGAAAACACAAGATATTCTGAGGACTGAGGTCGTGGCGGCCCCAGACATCAAGTAGTATGGTGGGTGGAGTGCAGTTACAGCTGGACCCGCAGCCAATCAGCGATGAGCAGGCGACAAGACAGGTAGTTTGGCGGTTTGAGGTGGAGCAGGTGTTCCTGGCTGCATACGTTTTGCTCTCTGGCAAACCTTGGAGATGATGTTGTCGTTGTTGGATATTTCTTCCATAGTAGTTGTATATAGATTTATGTATCGACGAACTTTGGAGGGAAGAGCAGGCTCAATCTCTTGAAGGAGATTATCGTCACAATACTTATATATAATGTGTGTGTATATAGTGTAATAACAGTAAAAGGAGTATGTTGGGAAGGGTAACCCAGTACATACACCGGATTTTGTAGGATTACAACCATCGATTACTGATCAATCACCACGAAGTGCATAGTGACCCATAGGAAAGTTAAATACAGTAACTAACAATGGAACTTTGAGTTAAATAAGGTATAAATGTGGGACCATGTGGTAGCCAGTGCCACCAGGCTCATGTGTACATGCATAAAGAAGATGTAACACAACACATATATAAGTTAACACTTTGGCTTGGTAATGACGCAGCATTGCGTGAATTTTTTACTCGAGGGTAGTCTGGTAATGACGCAGCATTGCATGATTTCCGGCGGCAAATTGGCAACGGTTTCGGGAGGGGTGCGCCACGGTTTTGGACATTATATGCATACACACCTGTAGGGAGTTTCATTGCGAATACAATGATGCCAAAATGAAAGACCTAGGACCAGAATTGAAGTAACAAATTTGAAAAGAGTATACCCATTTTATTGCTCTTTATTAGCACTCACTGCGGTAACGCACCGTTACTTTCTCTGTTTGCTGTGGGTGGGACACCAGGCTTTTGGATTTTATATTTGCATATACTCCTGTAGGGAATTCTATTGCAAACACAATGACACAAAAATGAAAGATCTAGGACGAGAATTGAGATGTCCAAAGTGAAGAGAGTGTACACATTTTATTGCTCTTTCGCACTCCCGGGTAACACACTCTCACTTTCTCGCCAGGCTTTTGGGCTTTATATGCATTTAGTCCTGTAGAGAATTCTATTGCGAACACATTGATACCAAATTGAAAAACCTAGGACGAGAATTGAGATGACAAAGTTGAAGAGAGTATACACATTTCGGTATGACCGCGCTCTTTATTGTAATGAGAGGCGCCTTGTGGTGGTGCAGCGCTCTCTTTCTGGTAACTTTCATCTTGTCGGCGGGTGGAGCGTGCCGCTGTTTTTGACATTATATGCATATATTCCTGTTGGGAATTCTATTCCGAACACATTGATACCAAAATGAAAGACCTAGGACGAGAATTGAGGTAACCAAAGTGAAAGGAGTGTACACATTTTATCGGTCTTGCACGCTCCCGGATAACACGCTCTCACTTTCTCTGTTTGTTGCGGATGGTACGCTGGGCATTTGGACTTTATATGCCTTTAGTCCCGTAGAGAATTCTATTGCGATCACAATGATACCAAAATGAAAGACCTTGGACCAGAATTGAGGTGACCATAGTGAAGGGAGTGTAAAAATGTTATCGCTCTTGAGCCACACTCCCGGGTAAAACGCTCTCATTTTCTCTGTTTGTTGTGGATGGTACGCCGACCGTTTGGAATTTATATGTCTTTAGTCCTATAGAGAATTCTATTGTGAACACATTGATACCAAAATGAAAGACCTAGGACGAGAACTGAGGTGACCAAAGAGAAAGGAGTGTACACATTTTATCGGTCCTGCGCACTCCCGGGTAACATGCTCTCACTTTCTCTGTTTGTTGCGGATAGTACGCTGGGTATTTGGACTTAATATGCCTTTAGTCCTGTAGAGAATTCTATTGCGAACACAATGATACCAAATTGAAAAACCTAGGACGAGAATTGAGGTAACAAAGTTGAAAAGATTATACACTTTTCAGAATTACCGCGTGCTCCCGTGAAATGCCCAAACCCACCCGGGGTAGTGTGGCGCATGTGCACCCAGAGCATCAGAGTGTTAAAAGTGTAAGAGAATGGCACATAAAAAGTAGAAATGTAAAATTGTGGCACGAGGAGGCATCACACTAGGCGGTGTTTACAACTACAGCATGAGGCCTACACAGTGTATGGGACGTCTATCAGTGATAATATACTGGCAACATATACAGTGGTACCTCGGAATGCGATTGTCCCTGTATGCGAGGTTTTCGGAAGGCGAGCAGTATTTACTCCAAAAATTTGTCTCGGAAGGCGAGGGTTACTTCGGGACGCGAGTTTGTTGATACGCGTACAGGCCGACCTAGCGCGTGGTGGTTCGGCGATCGTCGCCCCTCTGCCCCGCCGCCCCTCAGTTTACCATTGTCTCGCGCTCAGTGACTACCCCCACATCAATTCTTCTCGCGGATTTTCAGTGTTTTGTTGGATTTTTGGTGATTTGTCTATACAATTTGTTATTATATATCTCACCATGGGTCCCAAGAAAGCCAGTGGTAAGGATAAAGGCCAGAAAGCTCATGTGAGGATGACAATAGAGGAGAAACAAGAGATCATCGGAAGCATGAGAACGGTACACGTGTTGTTGAACTTTGTAGGCAGTACAACAAAGCCACATCAACAATATGCACTATACTTAAGAAGAAAAATAAGATTATGGGTGCTAAAGTGGCAAAAGGAGTAAGAACATTAACGGCACAAAGACCACAAATACTTGAAGAAGTGGAAAAGTTGTTATTAATTTGGATACACGACAAGGAGTTGAGGGGTGATAGTGTTTCGGAGGCCATTATTTGTGAGAAAGCCAGGGTGTTGCACGAAAACCTTCTAAAGAAGACCCCTGCAACGAGTGATGCAGATAAGAAAGAGTTTAAGGCAAGCAGGGGCTGGTTTGAAAAATTTAGAAAGAGAAGTGGTATCCATAGTGTTACAAGGCATGGGGAGGCAGCCAGCTCAGACAAACCAGCCGCTGGACGATTTATTGACGAATTTAAAGAGTTTGCAGAGGCTGAGGGATACCTACCGCAACAAGTGTTTAATTGTGACGAAACAGGACTGTTTTGGAAAAGAATGCCTAAGAGGACATACATTACCAAGGAGGAAAAATCCTTGCCTGGACACAAGCCTATGAAAGATAGGTTTACGCTTGTGCTGTGTGGAAATGCGAGTGGCGATTTGAAAATTAAACCCTTGCTAGTGTATCATTCTGAAAATCCAAGGGTTTTCAAACAGTATAATGTGCAGAAAACCCATTTGTGTGTGATGTGGAAGTCTAATAAAAAAGCATGGGTGACTAGGCTTATTTTTTCGGAGTGGGTGAATGAAGTGCTGTGCCCTGCCATAGAAAAATATCTGCAGGAGAAACAATTGCCACTCAAAGCCGTGCTTCTCCTTGACAATGCTCCTGCTCATCCTCCAGGCTTGGAAGATGATTTTTTGCCTAGATACAATAAATTCCTCACAGTTAAATTCCTTTCTCCTAACACCACTCCTCTAATTCAGCCTATGGACCAGAAAATCATAGCAAATTTTAAGAAACTGTATGAAAGGGCACTTTTCCAGAAATGTTTTGAAGTGACTAAAGCCACAAACCTCACCCTCAAAAAGTTCTGGAGAGAGCATTTTAACATTTGTAGTGCTTTAAAACTCGTTGACAAAGCCTGGCAAGAAGTGACTCAAAGAACCCTGATCTCTGGCTGGAGAAAATTGTGGCCTGAAGGTGAGAGAGAACTAGACTTTGAGGGGTTTGAGCCTATAAATGATGCGCCTATTGTTGAGGAAATTGTTAGTCTAGGCCAGCAAATGGGCTTGGAATTGGATGGTGATGATGTGGAGGAGTTGGTGGAAGAACACAGCGAAGAACTGACCACCGAAGAACTCCTAGCCCTTCAACAGGAACAGCAAGCCAACGCAGCAGCGAATGATTCTGCAGTGGAGGAGGAGGTGGCAGCAGCACCAGCGAATGTCCCTTCTGCAGTAATTAAGAAGGTGTGTCAGATGTGGGAAGAGATTCAAACAACCATTGAACAGACTCACCCAGAGAAAGCTGTAGTAGGCCGTTGTCTTAATCTTTTCAATGACAATGTGATGCCTTACTACAGAGACAGCTTGCGAAGAAGGGAAAAGCAAGCTTCCATGGACAGATTTGTGGTGAGGAAATCGAGCAGTGAGCCTCAACCAGGACCTAGTGGCACTCAGGTTAAACGTCCCAGGGAGAGCACACCAGAAAGGTCCTCACTGCCTGATGTGATTATGGAAGGGGACTCCCCTTCCAAACAGTAACTACTCTCCTCCTCCCCCCTCCTCACCATCTTCCATACGCCTACAGCACTCGACAGCAAGGTAAGTAATAACTGGAACATAGTTTTGTAGGTTTATTTAGATGAATTAGGTAAATTAGGTATAAAAATTTAGTTTGATGTGGGGTTTTTGGGGTAGTCAGGAACGGATTAATTCATTTCCCTTTATTTCTTATGGGGAAATTAACTTCGGAATGCGAGTTTTCGGAATGCGAGGCGTCTCCAGGAACGGATTAAACTCGTATTCTGAGGTATGCCTGTATATTGTTATATGGAAATGTGGATTTAGGAGTTAGTAATAGAGTAAGTGAATACCATTACAAGCCAGAAAGTAAGCAGAAAATCCCTTAGGGTAACACAGGCAAATAATCAGTGTTATAAATCAAGGAACTACCAACGGGTGGCATCCATCCCACAACCTGGGACAACAACAACGGTCAGCTGTATATCCCACAGGGACCATTTTCTCCACCATGCGATAAGTACCTAGTTAATAACAGAGTAGTTAATAAATGGAATGCACTAGGAAGTGATGTGGTGGAGGCTGACTCCATACACAGTTTCAAATGTAGATATGATAGAGCCCAGTAGGCTCAGGAATCTGTACACCAGTTGATTGACAGTTGAGAGGCGGGACTAAAGAGCCAAAGCTCATCCCCCGCAAGCACAATTAGGTGAGTACAATTAGATGACTACCTCCACATAAAGTTGAACAAATAATCATGTATAATATTATAAATATACTGTATACATATTATATATACATACATATAATATTTTAAATATACAATGGGGCCTCGACTTACAATGCTAATCCGTTCCCAGAGACGGATCGTAAGTCGAAGCGATTTTTCCCATAAGAAATAAAGTGAATTGAATTAATCCGTTCCCCACCCTCCAAAATATTAACAAACAAATACATTTTATACTGAATACAATGTGTTTTTCTAACTACAATACAGTACCTAAGTTGATCCTAATTTTATGGAGGGCTCTTGATGGTGTATGGAAGATAGTGATGAGGGGGAAGGAGGAGAGTTGTTACTGTTTGGAAGGGGAGTCCCCATCCATTATAACATCAGGCAGTGAGGACCTTTCTGGTGTGCACTCCCTGGCACATTTTGCCTGCATACCACTAGGACCTGGTTGTGGTTCAGTGCTTGTTTGTCTCACTACAAATTTGTCAAGAGACATTTGTTTTTCCCTTCGTTTTAACATTTGTCTGTAATGATGCATCACAGTGTCATTGAATAGGTTAAGGCAATGGCATACTGCAGCTTGATTTGGGTGAGTCGTTTCAGCAAAGGTTTGCAATTCTTCCCATGATGCACACATTTTCTTAGTTGTTGAGGAAGAGACATTCTGTACTCTTGTTTCTGCTCTATGGTCATCCTTACCTGGGTTTTCATATGTTGAGCTCCAACAATATTGTTTGTGGTGTTATTACGCTATATACACACATTATATATAAGTATCTACCTGTTTTATTCACCATACCTGTACAAATAAGCTGGTATGGTGCCCAAAGACCATTGTGGCCACCAGTAAACAACATGACAAGTCGTGCAGACGATGCATCTCCCTCACCAAAATGGCGGCTCCCAACCTACTCTTGCTGTTATCTCACACTATACACACATTATATATAAATATCTACATTTGTGTTCACCATAGCGAACCACTAAGCTGGTATGGTTACTTTACCTTGAGGTGCTTCCGGGGCTTAGCGTCCCCACGGCCCAGTCGTCGACCAGGCCTCCTGGTTGCCGGACTGATCAACCAGGCTGTTGGACGCGGCTGCTTGCACCATGAAGTATGAGTCACAGCCTGGTTGATCAGGTATCCTTTGGAGGTGCTTATCCAGTTCTCTCTTGAACACTGTGAGGGGTTGGCCAGTTATGCCCCTTATGTGTAGTGGAAGCGTGTTGAACAGTCTCGGGCCTCTGATGTTGATAGAGTTCTCTCTCAGAGTACCTGTTGCACCTCTGCTTTTCAACGGGGGTATTCTGCACATCCTGCCATGTCTTCTGGTCTCATGTGATGTTATTTCTGTGTGCAGGTTTGGGACCAGCCCCTTTAATATTTTCCACATGTAAATTATTATATACCTCTCCCGCCTGCGCTCAAGATAGTACAGTTTTAGGCTCTTTAGTCGGTCCCAATAGTTTAGATGTTTTACTGAGTGGATTCTAGCAGTAAAGGATCTCTGCACGCTCTCCAGGTCAGCAATTTCTCCAGCTTTGAAAGGGGCTGTCATTGTGCAGCAGTACTCCACTCTAGAGAGCACAAGCATTTTGAAAAGTATCATCATCGGTATAGCATCTCTAGTGTGAAAAGTTCTTGTTATCCAACCTGTCATTTTTCTTGCAGTTGTGACGGCTACTTTATTGTGTTCTTTAAAGGGAAGGTCTTCCAACATGAGTACACCCATATCCTTTACATTGCCTTTTCGTTCTATTATGATTTGCCTGAGTTTTGTACGTGGTTTCCGTTTTTATATTTTCATTTTTTCCATAGCGCATGAGCTGGAACTTATTTTCGTTAAACACCATATTATTTTCTGTAGCCCATAGAAAGACCTGATCTACATCTGACTGGAGGTTCGCCGTGTCCTCTATGTTGCCTACTCTCATGAAGATCCTAGTGTCATCTGCAAAGGATGATACAGTGCTATAGGTTGTGTTCTTGTCTATGTCCATACGAGGATGAGAAAAAGTACTGGAGCAAGCACAGTACCTTGGGGGACTGAGCTCTTCACGGTTGATGGTCTGGATTTTATTTTGTTGACTACTGCACATTGGGTTCTGTTGGTCAGAAAAATGTAGATCCATCTGCCTATTTTTCCGGTAATTCCTTTTGAACGCATTTTATGTGCAATAACACCATGGTCACATTTATCAAAAGCTTTTGCGAAATCTGTGTAAATTACATCAGCGTTTTGTTTGTCTTCCATAGCATCTAATGCCATATCATAGTGGTCCAGCAACTGCGACAGGCAAGAGCGCCCTGTTCTGAAACCATGTTGTCCGGGGTTATGGAGATTCTGTGATTCCATGTATTTTGTGATCTTACTTCTTAGCACTCTCTCAAAAATTTTTATGATGTGCGATGTTAGTGCTAGCGGTCTGTAATTTTTTGCCTCTGCCTTATTTCCTCCTTTATGAAGTGGTGATATCTCTGCTGTTTTTAGTATATCAGGAATAACGCCAGTATCTAGGCTATGTCTCCACAGAATGTGGAGGGCCTGCTATAGTGGTTTTTACAGTTCTTTATGAATATGGAGTTCCAAGAATCCGGGCCTGGTGCAGAGTGCATAGGCATACTGTTTATGGCTTTTTCAAAATCCAGTGGGGATAGGGTGACGTGTGATATATGATTTGATGTTGGTATCATATCCATGAAAAATTCATTTGGGTTATCAATCTTTAGTGTGTTTAATGGCTCGCTGAAAACAGAGTCGTACTGCTTCCTCAGTAGCTCGCTCATTTCTTTGTTGTCATCGGTGAAAGTTCCATCTCCCTTTCGCAGGGGCCCGATACTAGATGTGGTTTTTTATCTTGATTTTGCATAGGAGAAAAAATATTTTGGATTTTTCTCTATTTCACTGATGGCCTTTTGCTCTCTTTGCCTCTCCTGGGTTTTGTATGATTCTTGTAGCTTCCGTTCAATTGTTTCTATTTCTCTACCTAACCTTCTTCTTCGTTCTTGAGATAGGGTGCGACTCTCAAGTTGTTCCGCGATTCCTTTTCTTCGCCTATATAGGGAACGACGTTCCCGTTCCAATCTGCATCTCTTCCTCTTTTTTCTTAGGGGTATGTAGTTTGAACATATTTCTAGTGCTACCGAGCTTATTTTTTCTAGGCACTGGTTCAGGTTTGCATTTTCTAGCTGTTCTTCCCAGTTTATTTCTGTGAAGTCCTGGTTTATTTGCTCCCAGTTTATCTGTTTATTGTTGAAGTTGAATTTGCTGAAATCTCCTCCACTGGGAATCTGGACTGGTTTTGAAGGTCTACTCCCCATGGTTGTCATAACTTCAATTAAGTTGTGATCTGAGTAACAGGTATTTGTAATCATTACGTTCCTGATCAATTCATCATTATTAGTGAAAATGAGGTCCAGCGTGTTCTCCTTCCTAGTTGGTTCTACTATTTGCTGGTTTAAGGCAAACCTGTCGCACATCCGTAGCAGGTCATTTGCATGTGCCTGTTCATTTAGGCTACTTCCTGGTATTCTTTCTGATATTACTGTATTAGTCAGGTGCTTCCATTTCAGGTGCCGTAGGTTGAAGTCCCCAAGCAGGATGATGTTCGGAGCTGGATTTGTGAGGTTTTCCAAGCAGTGTTCTATTTTCATTAGTTGGTCTTTAAACTGCTGAGGGTTTGCCTCCGGTGACTTATATACAAGGACAATAACTACATTTAGAATCTCTATTTTGATTATCAGCACTTCCACCATATCATTTGAGGTGTTTAACAGCTCAGTACAGATGAGTGTGTCTTTGATGTAGAGGCTGACCCCACCCTGAAGCTGGTGTTTCCTATCACATCTGAAAAGATTGTACTCTGAGATCCATATTTCACCATCATGGTAGGACCATATTTTCTCCACAAGGCGATAAGTACCCCCACATAAACTTGAACATATAAACATATGTAATATTATATATATATACTGTATACATATTATATATATATACTGTATACATATTATATATACATACATATAATATAAATATATGCATATAATATTAATATTATAACATCACAAACCCAACATGGAGGTGTGTGGAGGCTGCCTTAAGTCACTTCGGAGGAGTATTGTAGGCATTGTATGTAGCATTTGTAACATAAGATTTCACCTGAGTTGTACAGGATTACCTACACAATATGCAAACCGGGAAGGTAACTACTGGATCTGTCAAAAAACAGACAGATGTGGGAAAACATTACCAAACTAATGAATAACATTCCTGAAGTACACAGGCTACAATTCACACAAAAACTACCAGAAATATATGCAGAGTATATAAAGACAGCAACGAACTCTGAGCACAACCCAGGGACTGAGAATTTAGAGAGTCAATGTAGCAATGCAGAAGGACATAGTGTCGAGGTACACAAAAATGAAGGCAAAAATGAAGAAATCAATATTGTAGAGCAAACTGGTGATATGAATAAGGAGAGAAAAAATGAGACGAATGAGAACACAAATGAGAAAGACGAAAGCAACAAGGAAAACGATACGGGCAATACCGAGAATGAATGCAGAAACGAGAAAGTTGGAACAAAAATCACAGAGGTAGCCAAGTCGTGCATGGGTACAAGCAAGAATAATACAATCACAGATGAAAATATTTGCAGGTATTATGCAAAAGGACAGTGCAGATATGGGCCCAGAGGCACGGAATGCTCATTCATGCACCCATGGAAATGCCGAAACTGGTTAGGGAAAGGCAGATGTCGTTTTGATACAGAGTGTAGATATTTTCACCCTAAGCTATGCAAACTCTCAGTTAATGAGAGGAAATGCTGCAATCTTCATTGCCCCGATTTCCACGTCAGAGGTACACAGCGCTATATAATAGAGGAAGTCCAATATAATAGCCCTAAAATTTTTTTAGAGGCAGGCACAAACAGAGGGAGAAACAGACAGGCATAAACGTGGCAGGAGTACGGATGGAGAGGGGGAAATGCCCAAAACTGAACTACGGTTCGTCATCAAGCCCACACATACTACACCCCCCCAACTACACAGAGACTACCACACTCCCCAGTATCACTTCCAAAACTGGACAAACCATTGCCACAACAACACACCCTGGGTCAGGGTAGAGAGGAGGGAGAACTACCAAAACCTTCCAGAAGTGACACACAATATGGACAATCATTCATATTTGCAAACATTCAAGGTTTAAAGCCAAAGTCAAGAAATAAAGTTAAGTTCATAAATGGCCTCCTATTAGAGTCAAACTCAATATTTGGGGCATTCACGGAAACTCATACAAAAGATTACATGGATGGTGAAATCTGGATTCCTAATTATAATTTATATAGATGTGATAGAAAAACTAGGTCAAATGGTGGAGTAGGTCTGTATATTAAAGAAGACCTGGTATGCACAGAACTACTAAACTCAACTAATGAGGTGGTAGAGGTACTTGGAATTAAGGTAGAGAAACTAAACCTAATTATTATTCTAATATATAAACCGCCAGATACAACAGTTGAGGAATTCACAGAGCAGATGCACAAAATAGAGAACATACTTGATAACTTAGCAAACCCAGCTCCAGATATTATCTTCCTTGGAGATTTCAATTTACCGAGTTTAAGATGGAGAATGGCAAACACAAATACCATAGCAGGGAATGACCCGGGAAATAACCAACCACAGGTCAGAGAACTTTTGAGATTCTGTGACAAATTCTCGCTCAATCAACAGATTACAGAACCAACTAGGAACGAAAACACACTAGACTTGTTATTCACAAACAATGATGAACTAATCAGAGACATCACAATCTCAGATACTTCATACTCAGACCATAAGCTCATTGAAGTGCGAACTAGCATAAATAACGGTAGTAGGTCTAAGAGACCCAACAAGCGAGAAGGAATATATATTCAATCAATTCAATTTCAACAATAGGAGGATTGACTGGGAAAAAATAAGTGGAGACCTTGCAACCATTCAATGGGAGACGGTCTTAAGCGACAAAACTCCCAAATTGGGAAACAGATTCACGGAAAATGAAAAGGAAATGTGTGAAACATTAAATGAAAAGTTCCAAAGTGTGTTTGTACAAAATGAAATCTTCAGAGAACCAGACACAATAAGAATTCCAGAGAACAACATAGAGCGGATAGAGGTGTCTAGAGATGAAGTGGAAAATATGCTAAAGGAGCTCGGGAAGAACAAAGCAGCTGGCCCAGATGGCGTTTCACCATGGGTTCTGAGAGAATGTGCATCTGAGCTCAGCATTCCACTTCACCTGATCTTTCAGGCATCCCTGTGTACAGGAATCGTAGCAGACGTGTGGAAACAGGCTAACATAGTTCCAATCTACAAAAGTGGCAGCAGGGAAGACCCCCTCAATTATAGACCTGTATCATTGACAAGTGTAATAGTGAAAGTATTGGAAAAGCTAATCAAAACTAAATGGGTAGAACACCTGGAGAGAAATGATATAATATCAGACAGACAGTATGGTTTTCGATCTGGAAGATCCTGTGTATCGAATTTACTCAGTTTCTATGATCGAGCCACAGAGATATTACAGGAAAGAGAAGGTTGGGTTGACTGCATCTATCTGGACCTAAAAAAGGCTTTCGACAGAGTTCCACATAAGAGGTTGTTCTGGAAACTGGAAAATATTGGAGGGGTGACAGGTAAGCTTCTATCATGGATGAAAAATTTTCTGACTGATAGAAAAATGAGGGCAGTAATCAGAGGCAATGTATCGGAATGGAGAAATGTCACAAGTGGAGTACCACAGGGTTCAGTTCTTGCACCAGTGTTGTTTATTGTGTACATAAATGATCTACCAGTTGGTATACAGAATTATATGAACATGTTTGCTGATGATGCTAAGATAATAGGAAGGATAAGAAATTTAGATGATTGTCATGCCCTTCAAGAAGACCTGGACAAAATAAGTATATGGAGCACCACCTGGCAAATGGAATTTAATGTTAATAAATGTCATGTTATGGAATGTGGAATAGGAGAACATAGACCCCATACAACCTATATATTATGTGAGAAATCTTTAAAGAATTCTGATAAAGAAAGAGATCTAGGGGTGGTTCTAGATAGAAAACTATCACCTGAGGACCACATAAAGAATATTGTGCAAGGAGCCTATGCGATGCTTTCTAACTTCAGAATTGCATTTAAATACATGGATGGCGATATACTAAAGAAATTGTTCATGACTTGTTAGGCCAAAGCTAGAATATGCAGTTGTTGTGTGGTGCCCATATCTTAAGAAGCACATCAACAAACTGGAAAAGGTGCAAAGACATGCTACGAAGTGGCTCCCAGAACTGTAGGGCAAGAGCTACGAGGAGAGGTTGGAAGCATTAAACATGCCAAAACTAGAAGACAGAAGAAAAAGAGGTGATATGATCACTACATACAAAATAGTAACAGGAATTGATAAAATCGACAGGGAAGATTTCCTGAGACTTGGCACTTCAAGAACAAGAGGTCATAGATTTAAACTAGCTAAACACAGATGCCGAAGAAATATAAGAAAATTCAACTTCGCAAATAGAGTGGTAGACGGTTGGAACAAGTTAAGTGAGAAGGTGGTGGAGGCCAAGACCGTCAGTAGTTTCAAAGCGTTATATGACAAAGAGTGCTGGGAAGACGGGATACCACGAGCGTAGCTCTCATCCTGTAACTACACTTAGGTAATTACTTAGGTAATTACTTAGGTAATTACAGGGAATAGCTCAACTGACAGCTGAAGCTTACAAGGTCTGCTTGAAGCATGTGCCTGTGAGGAGGGGCAGAAAGAGGACCACTCTAGAAAGAGAACGCAGACAACTGTACAGGAGAAGGAAAAAAATAACGGAAATGCTTCGGCAGACACAACTATCACAAGCAACGAAAACAAGCCTAAGCAGGGAGATCAAAGAAATAGAACAAACGTTGAAGCGATCATATGAGTCTGAGGAAATGGAATTGGAACAGAAAGCTATACAAGAGGTAAGGAAAAATCCGAAATATTTTTTCACATACGCAAAATCAAAATCCAAAACCTCGACCAGTATTGGACCGTTAATTACAAATGAAGGTACGTACGCAGAGGACAACAAAGTGATTAGTGAAATTCTAAGAGGCCAGTATGAGGCTATGTTTAGCACACCAATAAACAACATGAAAGTTGATGACCCAGACAGCTTCTTTATGAATGACATTCAAGCTGCAGATAATATAACGGATATTACCACAAACTCGGAAGACTTTGAAAGAGAAATTGATAATATGTCTATGCACTCAGCTCCTGGGCCTGACTCGTGGAATTCAATATTCATAAAGAAATGTAAAGTACCAGTAGCGAGAGCACTCGGTGTAGTATGGAGAAAGAGCCTGGATACAGGGGAGATACCAGCAGCACTTAAATCTGCAGATATAGCTCCGTTGCACAAGGGGGGGAGTAAAGCCTTGGCAAAAAATTATAGGCCAGTTGCACTAACATCACACATAATAAAAGTGATTGAAAGAGTGATTAGGAATCAAATTTCTAGTTTTATGGAAAACAATGAATTGCACAATCCAGGACAACATGGATTTAGAGTGGGAAGATCCTGTCTGTCACAGTTACTCAATCACTATGACAAAATCACAGACGCCCTAGAAGAAAAGCAAAATGCAGATGTTGTATACACAGACTTTGCAAAGGCGTTCGACAAATGTGACCATGGGGTGATAGCTCACAAAATGAGGTTAATGGGAATAACTGGAAAAGTAGGATGCTGGATACTCAATTTCCTGTTGAACAGAACACAAAGAGTAACAGTCAATCAGATAAAATCGAGTCCAAGCGATGTTAAAAGCTCTGTACCTCAAGGTACAGTCCTTGCACCGCTACTGTTCCTTATTCTCATATCTGATATAGACAAAAATACACGTCACAGCTTCGTGTCGTCCTTTGCAGATGACACAAAAATCAGCATGAAAATTACCTCTGCTGAAGACATTGAAAAACTACAAGCAGATGTCAACAAAGTTTTCGATTGGGCAGCAGAAAATAACATGATGTTTAACAGTGATAAATTTTAGGTACTCAGGTACGGCAAAAATGAGGATCTGAAACATAATACAGGCTACAAAACACAATCAAATCTTCCCATAGTAGAAAAACAGCATGTCAAGGATTTGGGAATAATGATGTCCGACGATCTAACCTTTAGGGAGCATAACCAAGCAAATATCGCATCAGCCAGAAAAATGATCGGATGGATTACGAGAACTTTCAAATCCAGGGATCCCATCACAATGGTTGTACTCTTCAAGTCACTTGTGTTGTCCCATCTCGAGTACTGCTCAGTACTCACTTCCCCCTTCAGAGCAGGAGAGATTGCTGAAATAGAGGGAATACAAAGAATACGGCACGCATAGATGAGATAAAACACCTAAATTATTGGGATTGTCTCAAAGCTCTCCAAATGTACTCTCTAGAAAGGAGACGAGAGAGATACCAAATAATATACACATGGAAAATACTGGAGGGTCAGGTCCCAAATCTACACAGTAAAATAACAACGTATTGGAGTGAACGATATGGAAGAAAATGCAAGATTGAACCAGTGAAGAGCAGAGGTGCCATAGGCACAATCAGAGAGCACTGTATAAACATCAGAGGTCCGCGGTTGTTCAACGTCCTCCCAGCGACTATAAGAAATATTGCCGGAACAACCGTGGACATCTTCAAGAGAAAACTGGACGGTTTTCTAAGAGAAATTCCAGATC
This sequence comes from Procambarus clarkii, assembly GCF_040958095.1. NCBI lineage: Eukaryota > Metazoa > Arthropoda > Malacostraca > Decapoda > Cambaridae > Procambarus > Procambarus clarkii. The sequence goes on along the minus strand of NC_091181.1, from coordinate 20,770,025 downwards.
AGCCGGGCTGTGGTGGGTATGTGGCCCTGCAGGCCGCTCCAAGCAACAACCTGGTGGACCAGACTCACAAGTCGAGCCTGGCCTTGGGCTGGGCTTGGGGAGTAGAAGAACTCCCAGAACCCCATCAACCAGGTATCAAACAGAGACTGTGGGTAGTTACCTGTAGGATAGTCCTGAACATTAGTACTGGAAGATGGAATATCATTAGCAAGGGATGACCCAATGGATGAGAAGAACCTATGGAATTCAATAGCAGTATCAGTGGCTGAAAGTAGACCATCGTTATTGGACAGGATTATTGGTTTGTTATTTAAAATCCTTTTTGATCCCAATATATGTGAAATTGTGCTCCATGTTTTCTTGATGTTGCCCTTTGTATGAGTAAATTTATCTTCGTAGTATTTAATTTTGGCTCTTCTAATTATTTTAGATAGTAATGATGAGTAATTTTCTGGGGGGAGCCCTGTCGGCTCCCCGGAGCTTTACCGGCTGATATGCTAATGTCAGACTTTGGCATCAGTCATGTGTATGGAGTTCTAGGGCCTACCGGGGACCACGGCCAGAACCTGGCCCCCTCAGAGAGGCAAGGGGAGCAATGGCCTGTAGAAACCCCCGTGTGGTTGGAAGCATTCTATGTCTGCCATCGACCAGGTCAAGCATCCAGAAAGGTAAGCATTCCAAAACAAACCCTATTCTGGTGAAAATTGCTACCTAAAGCCGAACTAGTGGATAGAACTCTTCAACAGAAAACAAGGAAACTAGTATGGCGTCATACGTCACCGCGCCGCTGTCTGCGCAGCTCCCCCCTCCCCGGGAGAAGGAAGGGGGAGCCCCAGACCTCCCACGCCGGCTATCCACCCATCAGTTCTTCGGCTGATGCTATGGGCAACGGTTATGTGTTCCGGCTCCAGTGGTTGTTTCAACACTGTACCTAGAGTGTGGTGTCTGTTTTCTAGGTGGTGCGTGAGCCGGGAGTGATTCTCCAGTACTCGGGCTGCATGCGCCTTGGGTTCCCTTCCCTAGGTGCCCTGTAAGTACTGCCCTTGGGGTTTGTGGCCACCTTCCACAAGTTCCTTGGGTCCTGCCCCTGCTTGGCCGTTTACTGCTTGGTTTTCGGCCGCTCTTTGTGTGCTCGGGTGTTCTGTCTCCCTTGTTCGCCTTAGAGTAAGGGGCAGTTTTTGCACTGGTGGGGCGCAGGGTACTGTGCAGCTTGTCTTTACCAATCATAGCGGTCGGCTCTGTTCCGCTTGGGTACGCTGTCCTCTTGCGGGGTTTTCTTTTTCTTTTTGTTTATCTACCTGGTGGGGGGGTCTGCCTTCGTTCTTGCCCCTTGTGTCCCTTGTGTTCTGAGTATTTTCTGGTGGTACCCCCTGCTAGGTCCCTGTGAGTGTACACGTCCTGGGGATTCAGCTCTTAGAAAGTTGTTTGGTAGCTTTGGGTGCCGGTTAGCAGTACCCTGCCTGGGATTACCTGAGCGCGAGTCCTCTTATAGTAAATGCTCGGGACCCTGGGAAACCCCTGGGGGCGCGCGGGTCCGATGGATGTGACCCCAGAGTCCCCCCCTCGCTTCCAGCGAGTTTGAGGGTTGCTCTCACCCTTTGTCTCTGGGTGACTCTCTGTTTTGCCTCCGTCTGCTGCCTGTGGGGTCGGTGACACCTTCGACCCGGAGTCCTGCGAGTTTGGTTGCTCGTTGTGGCTCGGTTACCCAGTTGTGCTAACAAAGCAGGTGCGGGCAGCAGGGGCGTTGCACTTGAGCCTTGGTGGTGGCAACGTTCTCGTGGTTTCCTCCCCGGGAGCCCCGGGGCTGCCCCGTTGTAGTTCGTTTTGGGACTTGGGGGTGTTGGTTGCTTTGGTTCCATCCACGCCCCCTTGTCTTTCCCCTGGATCACCCTTCCTGCCTGCATCCGGTTCCTTACCGTCTCTGTAGGTTCGGGGCGAGGTTTTTGGTGGTGTTGAGACTCAGGCAGTCTCGGGGAATTCCCCTTCCGGGGTAGTGACGGGGGAATTTGAGCCTGTTCCTCCAGCCGTGTTGTATGAGTCTGCCAGTGGGCTCCCTTCCTTAGTGTTTTCACAGCTGCCCCGGTTTTCTGGTACGGCCGGGGCTTTGGGGGAACGGCTCGGCCCCGGGGCCTGTCGGGTAGGTTCCCGGGGCCTGTCGGGTAGGTTCCTGGGGCTGGGGAGGGGCTGACTTGGGGGGCCTTGGCCCTGTTGGACCCCGTGGGGGTTTTTATACCCCTCTAAGCGAGGCTTGTGGTTACGCGGAGTGGGGTCTTTCCTCCCCACTCGCCGTACGTGCTGTTGGGCGTCGGCCCCTCCCCGGGCTCGGTTCCTTGGCCTTCGAGTCGGTTGGTTCCGTCCTGTGGGTGGATGTTTCCTCCCACCCCTTTTTGGGACGGTGTTTTCGTCATGTTTCCCCGTTCGATGGGGTTCTGCGTGACTTCTGATCTCGGGTGCACCTGCGCCTTCGTGTGCCTTCGGGACTAGTGTTGGCTTCTGTGTTCTCGAGGGTACGGGAAGGTTTTTCGCTTCTTCCCACATTATTGGAACGTCTGTCGGCTCCTCGTCCTTGTCGCCCTGTTGGGCTACTTGTCGCCCTGTTGGGCTACTTGTCTCCCTGTTGGGCTGCTTGTC